>NC_083761.1:24493114-24505614 GCF_963514075.1 Conger conger | reverse complement strand
TTATGTTTCTGACAGTGGGACCAAATTATGTTGGTTCACTCCTGTGCTTGAGCACAGTACAATCTTTAGTCTGCAGCTGTAGCTGGTCCATTTACATATATGTTTGCTCAAGACATTATTTAGCTTGTTAAATAATTAAGAGCAGAAGTTGGCACAAAATCCTGAAGTGGTTCGGCCCTTGCTGTGCACCCCTGGGTAACACCGAGGCTTGTCCCACCAACCTTCAGGGTCCCAGGAATGTACCTTAGCCACTAGGCTACAGGCTGTTTAGTTCAGTAAATCAAACCATTTCTGCAGACCTCTGACTAAAGCTGATTCAATCAATGTAGGCCCACTGACCAAATCTGTTCTTCACAAACACAGCTTGGCGATTTTAGCAACTAAAACTAAACTCGCTTAAGATTTGTGCGAAGAAAAAAAGCGAATGTTTGTAAAATGTTGATCAAACCCAGGCCTGAAGTCTCAACTAACTTGACAAGTTTGCATCACTAAACATACTGTCCTTGGCCCACTTTCCATTCTGAACCTGTATTCATTTTCCAATAAAACTACACAACAGTGTATGCTGATGTCATCCAGCTCTTGCTAGCCAACAATGAAGCATCTCCCTGTTGTGCAGTTTTTCAAGGATATCGTAAATCTGAGGAGAACATTTTAAAAAAATCTTTTTTTCATTTTTCTCTCTGGGAATAGTTTCAAACCACTTCTTAGGCTCAGTCACTTCACGGTTGGCAGAACTTTCTAGACCTAATATCTCAGGTCAAGAAGACTGTCCTGCAGAGGGCATAATAGCATGATGTACCACTACATGCATCTTCCCCATTATGAGCGGACACCCCCCCACAGCCACAAGACTTACATGGTCCCGCATTGTCGACGAATATACTCCCTACGAGAACAAGCCTCGGCAATCGTCTCCACAGCAACAAACAACAAAAAAAAACTTTTCCGTCATGGCTAAATAGCGAATTCCCATGAGGCCATTTTAAAACTGTGTTCAAATGTGAAGGAGGACAAAAAACGAATTCATGCATTTCATTTGGTCACGTGACTCGCAAAACAGCTCGATGTATACAGCAGGCCGCAGGATCCGTTCCAGAGCCAGGCACTGTGGTTATATTCGAAACTACAAAATGGATGTATTTTGTGTGCTGTCAATCGTTGACTGAAATAAATATGTCAAAGCACTTTCCTCTGCATGGCAGAACACCACTGTGATTGGTAAAGATGAGTGAGACCATAAGGGTTTGCTGTTAGAGTCACCCTTTGGCCTACACTCTGTTTATACAAAGCATTGCAGCAACATCGAGGAAATATTTAGCAGAGTTTAATAAACAGTAAAGTTCAGGAGGCCTAAAGTGCAGTACATAGAATATAACCGGTCTGGCGATGAGGGATAATTTATTAGGTATTTATGAGACTTATTTTTTTAGACTTCTACTGCTGTAGCCCATCCACTTCGAGTTATGATGTGTTGTGTGTTCAGAGATGTTCTTCTGCATACCACTATTGTAATGTGTGGTTATTTGCGCTACTGACCACTGGATGTTTTTTGTTCCATTCTCTGCAAACTCTAGGGACTGTTGTTTGTGAAAATCCCAGGACATTAGCAGTTTTTGAGATACTTAAACCACTGTCTGGCACCAGGGCGGCCTGTAGCGTAGTGGTTAAGGTAAATGACTGGGACAAGCAAGGTTGGTCAAAGTGACTTTTCCCCCCCTATTCTAATGGTTGATATGAACATTAACTGAAGCTCCTGACCTGCATATGCGTGATTGTGCTCAGTGAGTGTCAAAAGGATATATAAGATATATTTTATACTGTATGGCATTGCTAAAAGTTCACTATTTTAGATTTTGTGTTTGTTTATTTGGTTTGGATGAATGCTAATTCTTCCTTTCATTCTGAAACTTCTTGCGAAATGTCCAAGAAGGCTCGCACAAAGGGCGCTGTGTGCTTATTGCCCAGAACGTTCTTTGAAAAGTGCACTTCAATCATGAAGCTACAGAGGTAAGTCACACGGTACCGTACGACTTACTTTCCTGGAGAGACTGGGTCCGAGCAGTCCGTCCCGGAGAACAAGCCCCGGCTATTCACTCAAATTTCCTTCAAAAACATTTAAATCTCAAATTCAGACGATGAATCCAGGTGTCAAGAATCGAGTCGATAATATATTAATGTTAGCGGCAATGCCGCTATATTTGCAAGTGTCAAGTGCTGTCAGCTTGACTAACTGTGTCTACATGGTCTCTTTCTATTAGCAGAGGTGAGCCCCCTGCAAAGCTGGTTTCACACATCTAACACACACTCTCACACACACACACACACACACACACACACACATGTGTTAGCAGCAGTGATGACAGCAGCAGTGGGGGTATATACACGTAGGAGCACAGCAGCTGGTCCAGGAACCGCCCTCTGTGGAGCCAAATAATTGGAGGCATCATCAATTTTACAAGAGCTGCTTTATTTCAGCCCCTCCACCAGTCTGGGTCTGTCTGTCTATCTGTCTGTCTCACTCCATCCATCTCTCCCTCCCTCCCTGTCTAAATGTCTTTCTCTCATGCCATCTCACCCTCTCTGTCTGTCGCTCTCTCACTCTATCTCTCCTTTTCTGTCTATTGGTCTCGTTCTCTCTATCTCCCTCCCTATCTGTCAGTTTCTCTGACTCTGACTCTCTTTCAAAGTCTGTTTGTTTGTCACACTCTACCCATCTCTCACTCCTTCTCTCTCTCTCTCTCACACACACACACACTCTCTATCACCCTCTCTCTCTCTCTCTCTCTCACACACACACACACACTCTATCACCTTGTCTGTCTCTCTCTCCCAGTCGGGTTCTCTCACTGTGCACACCTCTCTCTCTCTCTCTCTCTCTCTCTCTCTCTCTTCTCTCTCTCTCTCTCTCTCTCTCTCTCTCTCTCTCTCTCTCTCTCTCTCTCTCTCTCTCTCTCTCTCTCTCTCTCTCTCTCTCTCTCTCTCTCTCTCTCTCATCTCTCTCTCTCTCTCTCTCTCTCTCTCTCACACTCAGCCGATCGGACCCGCGTCTTAACAGGACAGCCCTAGCATTCTTTGGCAGGCAGAAGCGCCACCACCACTCCAGTTTCCAATTCGCAGTAACGAAACAGGAGGGGCCCCTCATTGAAGATCTTTAAGAACCCGGCCGGAGTCGGGCTCGGTGTCTTGGCGGCCGACCGGGCGGAAATGTCCGCCCTTTGAATACATATTAGCGGCGGGTAATGGCGGCTTTTTATCACAGCCTCCGTCTCTCCCTCTCCGCCAGCCGCTGTTTTATTCATTGCCTCTGCCCTGACCCTGGCGCGCTCCTGTTCTGACAAATCGCGCTTGATTAAGACAAATCTTTATTAGCCAGCTAGTCAACTTTCCCCATTCATCACGCGGAAACGTCGCTTTTCCACGCTGGCTGCGGGAGGGACGCTCGGCCCGCTTAAAATGCTGATTGCGGACGAGACTGTCGGTCTCGCCCGACGAGACAGGGGGCCTTATGGGTAAGGATGACCGCGGCTGCGGGAGACTAATAGACCCGTTTGTTCAAAAACGGGAGCGAGAGAACGGACTGATTTCCCCTCCCTTTTGCTTTTCCCGTCGTTTCCAGCGGCCGCTTCAACGAGACGAACTCTTCAAGTGCGTGTCTTATACCAGAAAAACCACGCGGGAGGTTTGAGTGGTGATCGGAAACATAAATAGAGTAATTTGTTATTTAGACACTTTTATCCGACGTGACTTCCAGTTGATTAGACTAAGCGGGGGACAATGCCCCCCTGGAGCAATGCGGGGTTAAGGGCCCGACAGCTGTGTGGCTAAACCGGGGCTTGAACCCCCCCCCCCCCCCGTAACCTTTGGAGGTCCCAGTCAGGTACGTTAGCCACAGGCTGCCCGCTACTTCCACACAAGCGTGCACATACAAACAATTCAACACATCTATTTTCTACATTCTAACAGCTAAGGCCGCAGCAACATCCTGGTATAACAGTCAGAATCCCTTGAAAGTTGCGAATGTCACAGAGAAAGTGAATTAAAATTGAAAGCAGTGCATTAAATATTACTGACACAACTGCCCTGTAACACAGCGCACTGGGGTGTGGGGGTGGGAGGGGGGGGGGGGGCGGTTGTGGCGGGGGGTTCAGCGTCTGTAAGCTAATTGCCTGGAGTTAATCAACCAGTTTTACTGAACCATCCAAATTGAGACTAATGGACTTTCACCGCCATGGAGATTGCCTCTCGCGTAGGCTTGCCGTGAGTCCGACAGCACTCAGACTCTTTAAATTAAAAAAGTGGGAATTTGCGTTTACGGGTGGACTGACTCGCGGCCCCTCTTCCGACAGACGGATCCAGGGCCCTGGGCGTCTCTGACCGCACTTCACAGACAGGGCACTGCAACGACCAATCGTACGAGGACTTTTAAACCTGTGACTGCTGTTTCAGAACTTGTAGGACTGTGTGTCGGATATGTACATCATGTAAGTATGCATACATCGAGTACGTGCACGCACGCACGCACACACGCACGCACACACACACACACACACACACAGACACACACACATATATACAGACACACACACATATATACAGACACACACACACACATATACAGACACACACAAACACACACACACACAACCTGTGAACGTATGAGAGAAGTGTATGGATTCCATCCCGTAAATATAAAATCATGACAACAGTGTCACAAGTCGTGTCACAATACAGTCGCACAATAACAAAAACGTGCAGCTTTCAAAGCTCCGGGTGACCCCACTATTCTTCAACCGTCTATCATTACAAAGAAACGAACGGTTGAATGAATCGACCGCGGGTATTATCTGCGGTTCAGCATAAGGCAACCGCGTCTTTTCACGTTTCGTCATATCAACCATGAATTGCAGCAGCGCGTCCTTCTACTGCTACTACCGAAGTTAGTGCGACTGACTTTTATTTGCAGTTAGCTTGTGAGCCTGCATGTCTCATACTGAAAAAGCCGGATCAAGACTACACAAGAGAGCGACTGTCTGAAAGGCTCAGTTTCTTCCTGGGAGTAAAACAGTTTCACTTTTAAAAAGAAAGGCCTGGTAACCTCCATACCTTAAAAGAAAGAAAGACAGAAAGAAGGAAAGAAAGAAAAAAATAAAAACAGCTCACAAAGTTGTCAGCTGTAGCGGGAGGTAAACGCTTTTGAGGGTCTCGCTTCTCTTCTAATCGCCCGGCTGCCGACAATTTAATATCCACGTGAAAAACTTCACAGAGAGGAAGTTTGCGAGATGAAGGCAACGGGCTCCGGGAAACATGACGTCTCCCCGTCTCCTTTTTTTAACAGTTAGGAAACGTTAATAACAACATTACACTTGATTAAAGAATTTTACGCTTCTAATCAAAAGTTGACAGCGAGATCAAAGCGCGTAACATAAATCTGCCTTTTAATTATCTGTACAACACCACACCTCGGGCCCCGTCTCTTCGCCTATCCGGAAAACTCCGCCGAAAGAAGGGGAGATCTAACACTTCTTAACAGTTCATTATCCAATAAAACTATTCAAAGCTCAAAAAGCAATCTACGCAATTAGCGAGGGCCTGGGGGAGTCCGGCAGTCATCTTTATTACGGACGCTAAATTGAAACACCTTAATTGTGTTTGTCAAAGAGACGGCGTGAGAGCCTCTTGTCGCTGCAATTTGCATGTTTTGACGGGTCCCCACGAGTTCAGGACCGAGCGGGCTGACACCAATTTAGCATTGTTCTCTCGCCCACCGGCGGGAAACTTCGACAAATAAATGTCGCGTTCGATTCATTATCCCTGCTCTCCTTAATTTCCGGGGCCCCTGAAAAGAAGAAGAAATAAATAAGTATGTCGGAGCGACGAGGAGACAAAGCCTGCCTTCCGAAAGGAGAGAGGACAGGGGGCAGTAAGGAAGTGCGGGTGTTTTGTTTTAGTTTTTAAAACAAAAACGGTCTGATCCTCGATCTGATCTGTCGGTTAGTTTCGCTCAAACATGACAAGGGGTGACAAGGCAGAAATAAATAAGTTCTAAATGTCCCTATTTTTCCGCTCTGGTATTTTTCTTGGAAATTAAAACGGAAGAAATAGCCGCTAATGGAGCCGGTGTGTCCAATGCACACACATGCACATACTTACATGCGCACGCACATTTACACAAGCACACTCACACACACACATGCACACACTTACACGCGCAGACACACACAAGCACATGCAAGCACAAGCACACCGCACACTCACACAAGCACATGCGCACACGCACGCACGCACACACACTTTTCGAAGCCAATGTAGAGCTGGAACCTTATTTCCCAGAAAAAAAAAACAAACAAACCGCCAAGGCAGGGCGTGTCCACCTTGGCGTCTGAGCAGACTTATCGCCATGGCTTCCAGAATTGGCCCGGCGTGTGAACAATACGGAGCAGTAAATAATACCCATGACCTAATAACAATCACATATCAGCCTATTCTTTCATTAAAGCACAGGCTGCCTTCAATCCGATCCCTATGGGCCATCTGTACACGTCCGGGTAAAGGTGTGTTCTACACTCTCACAAATAAAGTGGCACTGGAGGTACAGTTTTGTTCTTCAAGGATAACATTTCCCAAACGTAGCCTGAATGTACAGTAATGTTCTCTTTGGGCACAAATGAGTTCGCTTTCCAAACAAAAAAAGATACAAATGAATTATATATTGCTGGCTAGGGGAACAGTTTTATGTACTGATAGGGTATGCCCCAGTGAAAAATCATTTGTGCCTTATAGCCAGGTACTTCTGAGAGTGTATCTTTGCTGTACGTCGCTCTGGATAAGAGCGTCTGCCAAATGCCATTAATGTAATGTAATGTAATGAATACATGAATGAGACGCCACAAGTTTTAATTTCCTTTTTTCCCAGTATGGCACCTCGACATTGAGCAAAATAAATAATATGTGACCAATTGAACCGGGAAAGTGCGTTACTCAACTACTGCAATAATACAGTTTCAATCTAAACGCAACGCATATATAAACATTGTTCTCTGTATGAATACAGCTAATACACAGTGTGACGCATAGTACCCTTGCTAGTAAATATGTTGCGCAAAGACCACAAATTAAAAGTCCTGCAGTGCGTTTAGTGAAGCTTTGCTGACCCGGAAACGGTTCTGATTTAGCTTCATGCAGGCTTCTGTGTGAGGTGGCCTCCACAATACTGACCAATGCATGCAGTCAGACATCATCAACATGCGGCCACTTCCACAAATGTAAAGAGTACTACCACTGAATGGTGAGGCAAAACATTTCATGTGAATGTACACATTCCTCAGTAATTGAAGTTGTTATGGCTGTTCAATGATACAGGGTTTATTATTGTTATCTATCTATATATATGGGGAAGTGGCTAAGGTACATGACTGGGACACGAAAGGTTAGTGGTTCAAGCTTTGGTATAGCCACGATAAGACCTGGACAGCTCTTGGGCACTTGAGCAAGGCCCGTAACCCTGCATTGCTCCTGCTTAGTCTAATCAACTGTAAGTCACTTTGGATAAAAGCCTCAGCTAAATAACCAATTATCATTTCATTATTATTCTGTGCATGGGGTTTCGGGTAATTAGTCTTTGACTGATTTTCTTTACCTTTGAAAAAGGACAGAATTTCACATGTGAATAAGGCATATAAAGGTTACACATATTAAAAAAATAGCAGTTTAAAATTTTCCATTAAAAAAATGAATTTATCAATATTAGTATTTTTAGATCCTAAAAATATCTCAGATTTTAACATGCAGATATTCAGAAAATTACTGCATAATATGATGGGGGAACAGATGTGAACATGATATGTAAAATATGTATCCTTGCAAAACAAACAAACAATCTTCAGGGAAAAGGACTGTCGGCAGTAATTTAGGGAAAGCGGAAATTGCCGGAAAAAGCAAGACATCAAACATTAGTTTGCGTCTAATGAAAAGATCCTTTCGGCAATGCCGTCTCATAAACAGCTGACAGAAACTGACAGCTAAAATTCTTTCCTTGAAACTTTGAAATCATTAATACACATGAGCGCACCCTCTTTCACAGCCAGCCCAGCGCAACATCCCATAGGCCAGGACGAACGTTTGACGGTTCGGGCCTGTCTATCAAATTGGCGAGGTGGGTCCGACCAAACCCTTTCGCTGAGTTCTGCGTAAAAAAAACAAAAAAAACACTTTGCCTACAATTCCCCTCCGTGCGGATCTTGTTAATTTTTTTCTGCCAGACGACATTAAATATAAACGTTGCGTTCCGACGTGCTAAAAGATTAGTTAATTAGTAATGCTGAAGAGTTTGTAGTAGTTCCACAGGGCTGTCACGCGCTTCGCTTCGGAAGCCATTTTACGGCCCTGCTGTGCCAATGTTATTACGCCGAGACTTTCAAAAAATGACAAAAACGAACAGGGAAAGATTCTCCCAGCTGTGTACCTGCTAGACCACTCCTCTGCTTAAATATTAAAGATTTGTACTCGGGCAGAAAATGGAGAAACTGTGTGTGTGTGTGTGTGTGTGTGTGTGTGTGTGTGTCCGTGCGTGTACGTGTGTGTGTGTGCGTGTGCGTGTGTGTCTGGGGGAAGGAATCGGCCTTCTATCGATAGAGCGCCTCGAGGGCTGTGGTAGAGATCAATCATGGCGCAAACCTGTGCTTCAGTTAGCTAATGAGAGCTGTGTCAGACCGATGTAGCGTTCATTTCAATCAGCCCACGGACGGGGCGCAGAGAGGAACGCAGCCAGCGTCGGAAGGCCGGTAGCCTGACTAGCGTGGCAGTTAGGGAGTTGGGCTTGTAACCGAAAGGTTTGCAGGTTAAACTCCCCGGTGGGCCGCAGCTGCAGTACCCTAGAGCGGGGTACTTAACCTGAACCGCCTTAGTAAATATCCAGCTGTTTCAATGGATTATATGTAAAAATGTAAGCGCAAGTCGAGTTCGCCCTCGGCGTCTGCTAGGCAAATAAATAAATAATCTCTGGTTTCGGGAGTCTACGCCGTCTCTCAGGTCCGCAACAGTGCTGTTGGGCGCGGCTTACCAGTTCCGTGTGGTCCCCCATGTTACCTAAAGCGCAACCTACGCACAGGAGTTTACATGGATTATTTCTGCCATTGTTGCAGTCCAGGTAAAAAACTAAGAAACAAAAACAAAACCGAAATAAAAAAACAATGGCGCAACTGTATTTCAGGCAGTGACCGTTTGTAAAATGCGTACATACAGTACAATACAATAACATACAATTACAATAAATAAACGAACGTGCTATCGATGAAATTGTCGTGCTGTTTACCACCGCAATATTTACTCACGCAGAAGCTCACTAAGGTCAAACCAAGGTTGCCAAACCCCTAATCCGACGCCTTCCTTTTGAAAAGTGTAAAAGGTAAGCTATATACATTTCCGACTGGGTACAAATTCCACCGCGCTGGAGAAAACACAGTGTGACCCAGACCCAGACCCAGAGTGTGTGTTTGTGCCTGTGTGTGCACGTTCTCAGAATTTCTTTGTTTATTAAACAGCAGTAACACCTTCAGCTAAAATGCATCATTGCTAGTTTCTCACTGAAGTGACCGGAGCATTCGTGCAGTAAAGGAGCGGGGCCTGTGACCGAGGGAACACACAAGCATTGAGCAGAGACAACAAAAGTGTGTTTTCTCTCTGGGCGCTATTCGCTACATTAGCGAACCTTCTCCCTGTCATATGGAAGCTGAATAATAAAGCTATTATAGTGACTCGATGTGGCACGGGGGGGGGGCATCCTGCGCTTCATCTAACAATGGCCACAGCCAGGAAGATAAAAGAAGATTACTGTCAGGACCAATCTGTACGTGTCTCTATACATGTACAGGTCACACATGTGCTATGATCTCTCACCTTCACCTGAAAAAGCTGAAGGAACCGATCCACAAATACAAGGTTAAAAATGCATAGACTCGCATCTATATCCAGCGATCTACACTCAATGAGCACTTTGAGACTTATTTTTCAGACTTGTACTGCTGTAGCCTATCCACTTAGTGTTATGATGCCCGGTGTGCTCAGAGACGCGCTTCTGTATAGCTCTGTTGTAAGGTGCAGTTATTTGCGTTACTGTCACCTTTGACCAGTCTGGCCATTTCCCTCTGAGGTCTGTCATTAACAGTGCATTTCTGTCTGCAGAACTTGTGCTCATTGGATATTTTTTGCCTTTTTGCACCATTCTTTGCAACCTCTAGAGACTAGTGTGCGTGAAAATCCCTCCACCAAATCGAACCACCCTGTCTGCCACCAACAATCACTCTACGGTCAAAGTCACCTAGATCACATTTTTTCCCCAGTCTGATGGTTGATGTGAACATTAACTGAAGCTCCTGACCCACATCTACATGAATCTATGCATTGCACTGCTGCCATACAATTGGCTGGTTAGATAATCGCACGAATAAGTAGGTGTAATAAAGTAAAAATGTTCCTAATAAAGTGCTTGGTGAGTTTATGTATATAGGAACTACAACCATTTTTATAGTCTTCCCATTTTAGGGGACCAAAAAAAATTAGACAAATGAATATAATCTTATATTTTATGCTTGGTTGTAAATCCTTTTGCGTTCGACAGCTGCCTGAAGTCTGCGACCCATAAACTATACTCTGCCAGGCCTGCACTGAAGACATCTGCAGTTCATGTTATTGTTTGGATTTTTGTTTTCTCCATTATTTTGGTACAGGTTTATACAAATTTAATCTGTCAATAACTGTCCAGAACACTACAGTTTTTTTCCATGTATGTTTTAAACCTGGCCGATCTGTTCAGTGAAACTTCTGAAGTAATGCTGGTGTCGTCTTCTCTTTAGTTATGTTATTTGTTATTTGACACATCTTTGCTCATATGTCTGTAATATTGTTATTTCAAGTATACACTTATAGAAAAATTGTGAAAAAATTTCTGTGGTGAATAGCAATGGCCTGGACTGAATAATGACATAATAGCACGCTTCAAAAACCTATGCAGACCTCACTTATTTGGCTTAAGGTCCTTAAAACAGTTGTTAACAGTGTGCCAGTATTAAACTCTCGTAAATGGTATCAGTACTTTTCAGGCTCAAACCATATAATTTTATTTACGAAGAATGTAAATTATAGTTTAAAACAGGATTGGAGTTTTACATTATTCCTGTCTGAACAGGGAACACTGTGACTGAAAGGAATTCTGAAACTAGAACCTCCATCAGCCTATAAACTGAAACTTTCATTCTATATATTCAAGAAACAGAATATAGGCAAGCCTCCATTCCACAGTATATATTAATCAACTGACATATACTCTTACACTAAAACCAATCAGACAGATTACCTTATCATCATTTGAATCATCAGGTCTGGACTGCACCGCAAAAAAAAAGAGTCTGTTTTAGTCTTGTAATGAGACTTAAAATCTATTTTTTTCTGGGAAACTTTTTCCAAGTTCCAACTTTTTCCGTTTTCTTACCCCACTGGCAAATCTTGAAATTAGTTAAACTTTCACCTCAGTAGCAATATTTTTGTCTTTAAAAAAAGAAATATAAATATGAAAGTATTTATAATATTTTATACACATATATAATTGTATATATATTTTATATTTTAATATATTTTAATATATTTTAAGTCTAATTATAAGATTTAAAAAATATACTTTTTTGTTTATTTGCAGTGCGAACAGAAAACAATTATGCTTCTAAATAAAACCAAGATTATGAAGCGATTCTCCATGCTTTGGTTCTTCTCTTTTTTAATATCTTAAATACGAATAAACTGGCACTGTAATAATGTCACTGTTTGCCTTTGGCTGTTGTGAGTGTCTAGGTCACACAGTTAATTGTCACGTGTTGCAAGCAGCTAATCATCAGGTAAATAGAATGTGTAAGGAAACATCTAGAAAGATGTGTCCATGGGAGACAAACAGACCAGCACAATGACATGATCTTGCTGCTCTTCAGAGCATTCACTAGGCTGTTCCCAAGTAATAAGTAATAGCTTTGCAATGAAAAGGATTTAATTATCCGGTCCCCTCTGCTGAATGACAAGAAACACAACCTCAAGGATGAACTTAACCAGAGGCATATGTATATACTATAGTCAGCAAACCGAGTGGGGTTGTGCCAATGCGTGGAAGCAGTTACGCTCAATAAAAATAGTCATTGGCTGGCCAGGGGCAGTGGGGGTTAAGTACTTGAATGGAGGAGGTTTGAGACCACTATGTTCATTTGTTCATAGTTTTGATTGTTAAAGTACTGAACACAAGGTATAAACCCGGATGAATGCATGAATACATTCCATTTAATTTACCAAATGGGGGGAAAAATATGTGAATGGATACCGTCGATGAAAGCATACTGTCACACATTACATTTTGTCTCAACAAGTATTTTAGTCATAAAATGAGAATTTAATGTAAGCTTTGCTGGACAAGTGCAATTCTCTTAACTCATTGGCAAATCTTGAATTTAGTCAAAACCATC
>NC_083761.1:24448114-24488114 GCF_963514075.1 Conger conger | reverse complement strand
TCTCAGCCACTGAGCACATTAGTTTCATAAATAGCAAACAACATGGCAGGGTGCAAAACTCATGAAGAAAATTGCAAACTAAATACGAAGAACAACTAAATACGCTTTCTTTTGCTTCTTGCTTTTTCCAATTAAAGTACAGACCGGGGCCTACAACACAGATATGTACAGTACATACACGGATACGTCTAAACATATAACACTACATATAACACTACTATACAGTACATATAACTGTACTCTCTCTCTCTTTCTCTCTCTCTCTCTCACTCACTCACTCACTCACTCACTCACTCACTCACTCACTCACTCACTCACTCACTCACTCACTCACTCACTCACTCACTCACTCACTCACTCACTCACTCACTCACTCACTCACTCACTCACTCACTCACTCACTCTCTCATACTCTCTCTCCCGCTCTCTCTCTCCCACTCTCACACACTCTCTCCCTATCTCTCCCACTCTCTCCGTCTCTCTCTCCCTCTCTCTCTCAACACAAAATTCACAGTCAGTGACTGAAAGGCTGCTGTAAAAAGTGGCATTGCTGACAAACAGCCAAAAACAAGGGGTCAAAGAAAAGGAAAACGTGGTCGTGAAAACCATCAAAATTCCTTTGTCACCTGGAAACAAGAGCCCTATTGGCCTCCTGAAGGCGATGACCAAGTCCCCAACAGCCAATGAGGACATAGAGTAGAAACTGGCCATGAGTTTCTTTTTTAAATTTTTTTAATGAATATACTGTACAGTTGCAGTATGTCCAAAATGTAATTTCCTTTTGTCCATCACTTTTAAAGAAAACACTGGGGCAGTAAACAATCTTGCTCGGATCCCAAAGTGTAGAGAAGGGCCTTGAAAGAGAATAAATACTGTAATTCCTCATATTTATTCACCGAGGAAACATACACCCATCAAGACTGACACTCCCTGCCCCCAGCAAGACAATGGCAGAAATTATTTCAGACGTTTTTCCGGCCTAAATAATGACTAGTGTGTTACCCGTCTCCAAACACAGTTACAAACTCACCTTACACTCACTGCACTGCAGTTATGTCATGTGTATGTTTTATTAAATCCATATGTATGTGGGGACTTGTTCAGGTGTGTAGACATTGTGTGGGCATGTGTATATTTGTCTGCCTGCATTAATTAGCATGTGTGCGTGAATGACTGAGTGTATAAAGGCAGATGTGCAGGGTGATGTGTGAACGCGTGTGTGAAGCTTAATGTGCGAGTGTATAAGTGTCTGGGTGTATAAGTATGTGTGTGTACAAGTATGTGTGTATGTGTGTGTATGTGCATCTAAGTGTATGTGTATATGTGTGTGTGTATACAAGTGTGTGTGTATGTAAGTGTATGTGTATGTGTATAAGTGTGTGTATACAAGTGTGTGTGTATGTAAGTGTATGTGTGTGTATAAGTGTGTGTATGTGTATATAAGTGTGTGTATAAGTGTGTGTGTGTGTACAAGTGTGTGTGTATGTGTGTGTGTATGTAAGTGTATGTGTGTGTATAAGTGTGTGTGTGTGTGTGTGCATAAGTGTATGTATAAGTGTGTGTGTGTGTGTGTGTATGTGTATGTAAGTGTATGTGTGTGTGTATGGGTATGTGTATATGTATGTATGTGTGTGTGTGTGTGTGTGTGTGTGTGTGGACCCCCACTGGCAGGAGGTGGGCGAGGGTTAAGGCCGGAGCGGGGCTGAGACTAATTGAGGCTGACGCGTGACAGCCTCGCGTTGGGCGCCTGCCCAGGCCTGCAGACGGGGTCGCGGGCGAGGGTAAACGGTGCGCGGCGCAGGAGCGTGGCCCGGCATGGCACGCCTCCGCACCCCCCTGTCACGAGATACCCTCTAATGAAGGGGGCAGCCATTGTTTAAAAATCCGTCCACGTCCCAGAAAGCGTCCACACCCCCCGCCCCTCCCGACAACCCCCAACTCGGTCACCTTTTTAGCGCAGCCAGAGCGACCTTTAGAAGCTCCGGTTTTGAAAAGTCCTTCATCAACAAGGATTCGTAAGGAAGAAAAAAATAGAAGAGCTCCCTCCCAATTAATGCGGAAACGTTGGTATGAAAGAGCCGGCTGCAGGGTATGCGGGTGTCTCGCAGTGATCGGCTGAATGCTAACGGTGTTTAAAGCGGTCGTCGGCTCGGGCAGGACTTGGCGGAAACAAAGGTAAAACGCACCACGAGCTCACCTTCATCCCGGTGCTTTTCACTTGAGACTGTGCACAATCAAAACCGTTTTTTTTTTTTTTTTTTTTTTTTTTTTTTAAGTTACAATATGAATAAAGAACAAAAGAAAATTGTTTCCATGATATTTTGTTGTATTTACCATGAGATTTTGAAAGAGAATTTGAGATAATTTGGAACCAAAAAATAAATAAAGTTCTTATACTGCCCACAGCTGGGGTATTTAGAATTGACCCTGAAGACCTTGTAATGATGTCATCAACAGGGCAATTTGGAATGGAAAAAGTGATGGAAAACTGATTATATGAATACTATATATGAGTATGTTACTGTTCCTATATGTCATGTTATCAGTATTAACTTTACCACAGGGACTGTACTGGCATCATAGCTTGTTGGTTCTTGGGCACATTTGACATGTATGTCAAATTTAACAGTAATGTAAAAGTAAAATAGGTGCAGAGAGAATCAATCCATTCACCAGCTGGAATAGCAAACTAGCTAATTTAGCTCTCTGACACTACACTGAGTTCATACAGGGCGAACAATGAAATAGCATCAAGGTTCAAAAAGATGTCTACCTTTGAAAACAGATTTTTTATAAATAAATAAAATTATCTGGCTAGCAAGCAGTCTCTCTCGCCACCAGATATCCATACTTTGCTAGCCAGACAGCGCCACTCGACAACAATGTTCCTATTAATGGCACTGACTACAACTGGCTGGTACAAATATAGCTGAATTCCTCCGATTCAACTGCTCATTCAGTTTGTTACTGGGGACCTCACACTCACTACTGAGGACCTCACACCCACTACTGGGGACCTCACATTCACTACTGGGGACCTCACATTCACTACTGAGGACCTCACACCCACTACTGGGGACCTCACATTCACTACTGAGGACCTCACACCCACTACTGGGGACCACACACTCACTACTGGGGACCTCACAATCACTACTGGGGACCACACACTCACTACTGAGGACCTCACACTCACTACTGGGGACCACACACTCACTATTGGGGACCACACACTCACTACTGGGGACCACACACTCACTACTGGGGACCTCACACTCACTACTGGGGACCTCACATTCACTACTGGGGACCACACACTCACTATTGGGGACCTCACACTCACTACTGGGGACCTCCAATTCACTACTGGGGACCACACACTCACTACTGGGGACCTCACACTCACTACTGGGGACCTCACAATCACTACTGGGGACCTCACAATCACTACTGGGGACCACACACTCACTACTGGGGACCTCACACTCACTACTAAGGACCTCACACTCACTATCAGACACTGTACACACACTACCTGTTAAATTGCACTCACTACCAGGTACCGCACATGAACTTTATAAGGCAAACTGCGGAATGCTGGTCACATAGGGAATGCACCTGAATTGCCTTGAGAAGATTCAGCGCCCTGCTGGGTGAATGGGAAAACCCACAATCTGTTCAGCTAACCGAACATAATTCTGTAACACACACAGACGCAAGGGGGGGTCGAAGCAAGCCGATAACTGCCAGCACATTCACTCTTTTCCTTAAACATGTTAATGCTGCCTGGACATTTTGTACGCAATGCATTTTGCCGCATCGGTGACACAGTTGCTCAGACCGAAGCCACATTTAAAGACGACAGCTTCTGCAGCTTGCTGCTTTGAAGCGAACTTCAGAAAAAAAACAACAACAAATAAATAAATAAATAAACACATTGCCGTTTCCAGGTGCTGGCTGCGATAAAACAGTACCTCCCAGAAGCTACTCAGTTCTGCTGCCAGTGAGCTGGATCTAGACATCATTCCATCATAGGCACATTTACATTTTAACAGCGCTGCCACAGTACTTTCCTGCCTTCTTTTACCACCTTTAGCCAGAATGTCAACACTAACGAAATATAAGCATTCCTTTTCCAGCTTTACCCATAATACCAATGCTAACCAACGCTAAGCTCTTCCTTTACCCCTAATACCAATGCTAACCAACACTAAGCACTTCCTTTACCCATAATACCAATGCTAACAATGCTAAGCTCTTACTTTACCCATAATACCAATGCTAACTAATGCTAAGCTCTTCCTTTGCCCATAATATCAATGCTAACTAATGCTAAGCTCTTCCTTTACCCATCTTTACTCATAATGCCAAGGCTAAACCAAAGCTAAGCGACGCATCCTTTACACCTCCTTTACTAATAATACCTACACTAACATGAACGGCAACCCTGAAATTCTACACGCAGTGAGCACTGTATTAGGTGGACCTGTAAGCCAGCTTTGTAATGCAAATATTTAATCAGCTAATCATGTGACAGCAACTAAGTGCATAAAAGCATGCCAAAATGGTCAAGAGGTTCAGCTGCTTTTCAGACCAAATGTCAGAATGGGGAAGAAAAGTGATCTAAGTGACCATAGAATGAGTGTTGGTGGCCAGTAGGGTGGTTTGAGTATCTCAGACACTGCTGATCTCTTGGGATTTTCACGCACTACAGTCTCTACAATTTGCAGAGATTGGTGCGAAAAACAAAAAACATCCAGTGAGCAGCAGTTCTGTGGGCAAAAATGCCATGTTAATGAGAGAGGTCAGAGGAGAAGGGCCAGACTGGACAAGCAGACAGGAAGGTGACAGTAACGCAAATAACCACACATTAAAACAGTGGTATGCAGAAGAGCATCTCTGAACACATAACGCATCAAACCTCTAAGTGGAGAGGCTACAGCAGCAGAAGACCAATAAGTAAAAATCTAATGAAGTCTAATAAATACCGAATATAGTGCTCAGTGAGTGTATGTCGGCAAAACGGGGCACTGCACAGACAGGTATGCACAGAACTCAATCAGTTTCCAAGAACGACAAGCACGCCAGGAACCAGTGACAGACAAATGACCCAAAGCCGGTATAATAGTGATGACAATCTAGGGGTCTGGGTAAGGGGGGGGAATGAGCGGGCGTTCGACGGGAGACGCCCGTCGGCAGCTGTCGACATTCTGGGCGAGAGAGGACAGGAGAGCAGGTAGCTCTGGAGCCAGGCCAAGGGAAAGCCTTGCATTCCACAGCTATTTCTCCTGTCAGCGATTAGCACCTGTCACTGCCTCACACTGAGGGCACTGTCAATGCAAATAGCTCAGATTAACATACCAGCCAACTGTAACCAGGACCAAACACTGGACTCTGAGGAATGAGAGAGGCAGACAGACACAGAGACAGAGAAAGAGTGCGAGAGACGGGAGAGGAGGAGCAAAAAGGAGAGACGGGCAAAGAAAGAGAAAGATATTATTTATTTATTTATTTTTACTTTATTTATTTACCAGGGACAGCGCACACTAATCAACATTTTCAGTTTCCACATCAAATGTGAATGTGCCGGAGTTTGCTAATGAGCTCATTTTCATATGTAGTCCCTAACCTGCAGTCTTTGGGCTGTGGGACGAAACCGGAGTACACAGAGGAAAACTACACAGACAGAAACAAACAAACCACAGAACTCCGGGCGGGGCTCGAACCCAGGACCTTCTTGATTCTTGATGCAAGGCTACAGTGCTACCCACTGAGTCACCGTGCCACCCTATTTGAGATTGAGATGGGGGGGTGGGGGCATAAGGGGGGGAGGGGTAGATAACCAGAAGGTAGCCCCTGTCCAGGAGACCACACCTGAAATGTGGCAGTCCAGGATAGGAGAGTGGAACGGGAAGTTATGGCGAGCTATGACATCGCTGTAATAACACCTCTGACCCTTCCGGCTGTGAGTCAGGCCCTCAGAGCTAGGCCGCAGTGCAAGACTGTCAACCGGCAACATGGCGCATAAACCCCCACCAGCGCTCAGAAACCGGCAACATGGCGCATAAACCCCCACCAGCACTCAGAAACCGCCAACATGGTGCATAAACCCCCACCGGCGCCCAGAAACCACCAACATGGCGCATGAACCCCCACCAGCGCCCAGAAACCGCCAACATGGCGCATAAACCCCCACCGGCGCCCAGAAACCGCCAACATGGCGCATAAACCCCCACCAGCGCCCAGAAACCGTCAACATCCTTCACTCACCCTGAGCTGGCGTTCGCCGCATCACTATGGGTTCTGCACTGGCCAGAGTATCGGTTTTGTACAGCATGTACGGATTATTACAATTACGCAGAATATCATGATAGCTTCATGAACATATGCCAGTTGTCGAAACCACGGGGGAAAGGAATTGGACATGTTGCTTTATTAATATTTATCAGTCAAGTCATGCTGAAAATGCTGAAGCGTTCCTTTCGCGACGAAGGGAAGGGATTGTCGGATTTGCTTCAACACGCGGGCGCGTACAGAAACAAATTCTCCTTTCAATGAAACGTTAATCGTTCTAATGCGTAGATCTCGAGCTTTTAAGGAGGATTTCCTAATTACGAGAGGATTAGTGAACCGTGCTGGATTTTTCATTCATTCTGCTGCCGGCGCACATGACGTGCCGTCTAAAGCGCATTTTCAGCAGGATTCACAGGTGACGGTGGGCATTTTGGGGGGTTAAGGGGGGCGCAGGAGAGGGGTCACAGGGCCACAGGGTCACATAGCTTCCCCTTTGCTAATAACAAATGATAAATGGGAAATGCCAGAGCCGTGAGCTCTAGCATCGAGTTTCCAATGCCACGGACACCCGCTGGTAAAAATAGTTGTTTGGCGAGTGCTGGACGAAAACATTGACAAGTTAACGTTAAGCACTGTGCTTACACAGAGTAAAAACTTTATTGAATGTTTTAAACACGTTTAAAAAAAGAAAAGAAAATCCCCAGAATTATGTTGTAGGAAAGGTTTTCTTTTTGTATGCTGCTGAGCATCACGTCAACTTTCATCACATCGTCTCCTGTTTTTGTTATGTCCGATAGAATTGGTTTTATTTGGGATGTTTACTGCAATTACTTTCTCTTCTCTTGTGATGCTGTCTACCTATGCTGTACTCTGGCATTGTCAGGCTGTACTTCATTGACCATTGACTATTTCCTGATCTGAAAAACTACATTTCCTCATGGTTGCCTCCCTACTTATGGCTTGTTGCTCAGATTCTTAGCGCCTTAAAAGCCGGACATCTAAGCACACCATCTGGTTTCAGATACTTTCTTTTACGAGTGTCCGCAACCACAAGGATGTTTTATTTCATTGTGATGTTGCTATACTTTGCTTTCCTAATTTGCAACAGTCATAGTAAATTGGTCCGTAATGTTTCAATATGTGAGACCGCGACAGACCATGCTTTTTGCCGAGCGACAATTTCCTTTGTAAATCAGCCCCGGAGAGCATGCCGATGCTTGTACTACAGCTACACCCTAGGCATGGGTTGAGGATTATGTCTGCATCTGTTCAAGCGAATCAGGTTAACCCATTATGGACGAAGCCTCCCTATACAAAACCTGTAGAAAGGCCTAGGAATCACAACGCATTTCAACGGTCATGTGTCTTGAAAAAAAAGGTTGTATGATCAAATACAACACTGGTGTCGTATCTATCTGTTAAGGGAGATGTAACGCGCAGGTTGCATCTGTCTGTAAGGGTGATAGTTTCTATCAATGTGTTTTTTGTTTTTTTTCTAGGTCACAGTCAAGGGGAGGAGGTCTATACCGCAGGGAAAGTTTATCCAGGGTTTCTGGGGTCCGTAGCTGTTATATTTCTACAGTGTACCTGTACAAGAGCTGCAAAGATACACCTTTTGCAAATGCTTTTCAATCACTTCCTCACAGAATGGTGGGTAGGAGGAGTCAGAGTTTCTAACTCACAGAGTGGAAGGTAGGATGAGTCAGAGTTTCTAACTCACAGAGGGGTGGGCAGGATGAGTCAGAGTTTCTAACTCAAAGAGGGGTGGGCAGGAGGAGTCAGAGTTTCTATCTCATAGAGTGGTGGGTAGGAGGAGTCAGAGTTTCTAACTCAGAGTGGTGGATAGTAGGAGTCAGAGTTTCTAACTCAGTGTGGTGAGTAGGATGAGTCAGAGTTTCTAACTCAGTGTGGCGGGTTGGAGGAGTCAGAGTCATGGACTGCCCAATAGAGTCACCTTAGTGTCTGTCAATTTGTCTCAGGTGTAGCTTCACAAACACTACAGTAAAGCACCACTGCATAAAACACAAGCAGAAACAGAGTGGCACACATACTCTAAAACATCTGAGAAAGCGGGAATGGATACAATAGTAAAAAAGCACAAAAATGACCCTGCCAAAAAGGCAGCGGACACAGGCGCTAACAGGCTAAGGCCAGGTGGGACAGGACAGATTCCGAAAGGCAACGCTAAGAACCCGTAAAAACCTGAATGTAGTACATCAGCAAAGAGGAGGCTACACAACCACCTTCGGACGTGTAGCGCAAACGCATATGCAAAAACCCCAATAAACCCGGCGACAAATCCAATCCTCCCTCCATGACACTGAGAAATGAGCCGTCTTTCCCGGGACGTGGGAGCGGACGCCGCGGAGACAGCGGGAGAGTGCCAGCGCGCGTGTCACACGTCTGAGTGACAGCCAGGTATAACAGCGGGACGGACGGATACCATTAGAATCGCAAAGACAACCTTCCAGGGACCGGGGGGGGGGGGAAATATAAAAAGACTACTCTGTCAGCAGCAGGGGGTTAGCGTTCCGTCCCACTTATACCGGGTGGGTTATTGTTTTCGGAAGGAGATTTGTCAAGCTGAGGTGACACGTGTCACAGCAATAAAGCAGACTTAAATTTGAATTTGATGCGAGAGCAGGATACCAGTCATTATTAAAAAATAAATAAAAATACAGTTAAATATATATTTATATCCGCCTCAATTGTAAGAAAAATAAAGGTCGATACATGCATTACAACAGAAACTTTCCACACATAATTCCACGTCATTCACTGCTACATTCCGACATCAAGTTGAAACAAAACTGGTAGTGTGAACGGTTGACTGCGCCAAGCAAAATAACGAATACTCCAAAACCAAAAGACGGTTTTCAGAAAATGTCTGTTGCGGTGATGTACATATCTCATCACGTTAAATCCTCCAGGGAAAAAAATTATTATTTTAAACGCTTTAAAAAATTAGATTATTCAGATTATTTATTATTATTATTTTGCATATTAAGCAGGTGGGTTCCATAGTGGGTCTGACAAACGATTTTCCCTAGGTTGATTGTTCCCCCTCCAGGGACAAATGCAGGTGCCCCAGGAGCAATGCTAACCCTCGTTTAGTTTCACTCGCACACATTCGGAAAGTGTGGCGATGGAGGAAACCGCAAACAGACACGGGACCAAATTAGTTCCAACAAGGAAAAGAGAAGGCACCAATCTTTCTCATTGATCTGCTTAATTTGCCTTAATTGAGTACCCACCCCCCACCCCCTAGAGAGCCAGATCTACTTTACTCACCAGCTCGTTCATGGCAAACCTATTTCAATTAGTGGCACGAGCGAAGGCGTGAGGAGAGACAAATCTGACAAAACGCAGAGACGGGAAAAAGGGCAGAACACCCCCGGCAGACGGAGGAAAGCAGTCCGTTCTGCGCTGCGTCCCAGTGAGTCTGTGTTATTTCTCCTTTGACAGAGATCCTGACTGAAAATAAGGACACTGATTTTATTTAAAGAAAAGGAAAAGTAATGCTTGCAACTACTTAGCGTTAAGGATTTTCTTTTCTCCACCCAGTAGATTTGGACAAAGGGAACTTTCTCATCTCATGTCGAGCGTCATGGCGATAAAAAAGAAAAGACAGCTCGGCACGCGACTTTTTCGGGGCCTTTTAAGTGCTCCGGTCTCTCTTCATTCCTGTGTTTACCGTCGTACGCTAAGGCTATCACGCCTGGCTGAGATTGCCGTCTGTCTCCACATGCCAATACAGAGACTCCTGATGGCTGTCTGTGGGATGCTGTGCTAAATCTCTCAATTAGACCGATGGCCCCTCAAAACTTCTCTTTAAACTTACTTTTTTGCCATTTTGCCACGGCCGCAAAATACAAGGCTAGCTTGCAACCTGTAGCTTGGTATCAGAAACAAGCAAGCAAAAAAACTAAACCGGGCCAGTGCAAGATCACTAAATGTCACATGACAATCATATTATTGACATTTACACTAACTAATGAATTAAATCTTTTTAAATAACAAGGTAGGAAATAGCTATTATAACCTTCACCAAATTACTTGTGCCAGGAAGATAATATATGCTGCAGCCACCAGCACACAATACAGAGACATATCCCCAATGCCACAGCTACAAGAGCATTACAGTACAGTACTTAGGCACCTGTATAACATTCTGCACAGATAAGATTCTTTCAAAAATAAAATAAACGTACTATACATTTACACTAAATTTTAGTAATTTGGCAGACCAGTTAAAAACAGAATCAAATCAGTATTTTTTGTGAGCACCCTGTGGTGTTAAAAGTGCATCACTTCTCTGAGATAGCCAACGCTGTCCTGCAGTTCTATAAGACCAACATGCTTGGAACAACCTCCCTGCTGATTAAGAACTTGAGCCACAGTTCTTCTGCAGACTTTGGTTGGCTCCTTGCTTCTGATCTCAGACAGCCTTGATCAAGTTTTTATATAAAAAGTACTCAATTGCTTACAGTAATAGGTTACTTTTTAAATTAAATCCACAAATGTCTCTGTAATATGTAATATTTTGGAAAATGAATATTTGGAAATCTCAAATGTGTTCTTTTATACGAACACACACAAAAAAATAAACATCTATATAATAAAGTCTAGGGTGCCTAAGACTTCTGCACAGTACTGTATGTCTTATGGACAGATGAGAAGAGCATTAATCTGTACTCTAGTGACGTGAGTAAAGTACCCCTCCATCTGCGAGACACGGTAGAGGGCAGTCGTATGGCTTAGGGCATGAATGGCCGCCACTGGACGCGGCTCAGTCGGCTTTATTGGCGATGCGACTGCTGACAGCAGCAGGAAGAATTCTGGAGTGTACAGAAACATTGCGTCGCAAAACTCAGCGGACGGAAACTCGCCATGCAGCAGGACAATGGCCGCAAGCATACTGCTAAAGCGAGCACTTCCGCGGGCCAAAAAAATTGGAATGTTCTTTACTGGCCAAGTTGATCACCCATCTTGAATCCAGTTGAACATGCATTCCTGTTGCTGAAGGCAACACTGATTATCTCTGAAACCAACAGGAACTGAAGACGATTGCAGTACAGGCCTGGCAGAGCATCTCAAGGGAAGATACCCAGTGTCTGGTGATGTTTGCGGGTCCCAAACTTCTGGCAGCCTTCAAAGGCAAAGGATTTGCAACCGAGTGCTAAATGTGACAACTTTATTTCAGATTTAGGCTTTTTTTCCTGCATAGACAACATAATTTTGTGCCGCCTCCATACAATTCTGACTGGGATCGGCACTGAAAAACATTATAAATACAAGCTTAGGGCACAGTGGATGTCGACCACAGTGGGTGCATGGTTGCGGTGTTGCATTGCATCATAATCAGCACAAGGTACAAGGAAGGTGCAACCAAAGAAGAATGCAAGGCGAGAGCAGCTGAATGAAGTGCATGATCAGAAGTTGCTCTCAGTTTGCTGGGTTTGAACAGGTAAATCTGGTTTCCTTCAGCACCAAAGCAAGTCCAATATTTTAAAAAAGTTCCTAAATTACATCCTATCAGATTAGTGTTCTCTTTTCAACTTTGTAGATACGGACCTAGAAAAAAACATATTTTTTTAGAAAAAGAGTTTGTGAGGATAAGGTGAGTGGAGTCATCATCTGATCATTACTGGTCATTAAAAAGTATAATTCACATTACTAAGAATGTGGTAAATTAGATTATGTGATAACAAACGGTTACAGCTTCTACCTAACTCTGAGCCAGGAAAAACCTTGTTCATTTGTCCAGTTAAATTTGGTCCTAAAAACTGGGGACAATGCATGCAATTCCTACATGGAGCACCTAATATCGATGTCTTTACCCTCAAATGAACCTCACCTTCATTGTTTTATTTCAAATCCAATATGCAGCAGTACAGAGCCAAAACTAAAAAATTGGTGTCACTGTCCAAATACTTTCTGAAACACAATCCCGCTGTTACACCTACAAGCATATAATGTTGAAATATATCCCTAATGCTACAGCTACCAGTGCCCAAAACTGAAACGTATCCCACAGACTAACAATAGAGAGGTCCCCTAATTCAGGTAAGGCACTAAAATGCAAAGACAACAATTGGTACAACAATAAAAAAATATTTTTTGAAATTCAAGATAATTATGCCGAATGAGGGTATATAATTACGAATTATACAACTAAGTAGAATGCACTGTTCCCTCCCCCCCAAATATACACACACATATGTATGTATATATATAGATAGATAGACAGAGGTGGTAGATAGATAGCTATGAGTAGACAGATAGATATACACTCAGTGTTAATGCAAATATTTTATCAGCCAATCAAGTGGCATCAACTAAATAAAAAATAAAAAACATGCAGACTTGGTTTGCTGTTTTACAAACCAAATATCGGAATATGGAAGAAATGTGATCTAAGTGACTTTGACTGTTGAATGATTGTTGGTGCCAGGTTTGAGTATCAGAAATAACTGATCACCTGGGATTTTCATGCACAACAGTCTCTTTGCAGAGTTTGGAGAGAATGGTGCGAAAAACAAAAAACATTCAGTGAGCAGCAGTTCTGCAAGCAAGAGACGCGTTGTCAATGAGAGAGGTCAGAGGAGAAGGGCCAGACTGGTCGAAGCTGACAGGAAGGTGACAGTAAAGCAAATAACCACGCATTACAACAGTGGTATGGAGAACAGCATCTCTGAACACACAATGTAACCAATAAGTAAAAAATAAGCCAAAAAATACCTAATAAATTGCTCACTGAGTGTACACAATATAGATAGATACACTGTATACTGTAGATAAATAGATATACACAATAGATAGATAGATAATTCACTGCATTAAACTCCAAGAGTATAATTCACTGCTGAGATCCGTTCACTGCATAAATCTGACCCTTCCAGCACATCCCAGGGGTATAAATAAACATGCATACACTGTGCACACTCTAATCAGAGAGAAAGAATAAAATATATTCCATTATTAATATTTCAGTAGGTAGCCATGTGAAAGAGCATGAATGATTAATTTAGACATCACCTCTGTCACAATATGTTACCCACCCTGCCACTGATCCACCTTTGAGAATTCAAAACAAAGCCCGTCTGGATTGAAACGATACCGTATGCATATCTATGCACAAAACAAGAATGTCCGCCGTCGCAAAACTTTGCGGTAACGTACAGGAGGCCTCCCCCC
This sequence comes from Conger conger, assembly GCF_963514075.1. Classification (NCBI taxonomy): domain Eukaryota; kingdom Metazoa; phylum Chordata; class Actinopteri; order Anguilliformes; family Congridae; genus Conger; species Conger conger. The sequence goes on along the minus strand of NC_083761.1, from coordinate 24,474,623 downwards.
CCCGACCAATCCCACCCCCTTTGTTAAGTCACATGGAACAACCACCGAAAGTCTCCACGACCGATATCGCCAACGCGTGACGCAAACGCGATACGGCTTCGACAAAGAAAGCAACGTTTGATTCATTACGACCGCCTCGGTCTCATCTCCAGGCATGACGGGGGGGGGGGGGGGGTCTAGTAATTTAGCCGCACCGTTTTTGGCAGCAGGTGCTCTCTCTCCATAAAGCCAGTTCCATAAGGCTCAGGAAAAAACAGAAGAAGGGCTTGGTGCAGAACTCTTCTGCTTCAGCTGTAGATAGACCAGGGTGAGGCACTGTTCACTGCAGGTGGTAAGATGTGATCTGGGGCCTGGGAGGCCTGGCTGTTTCGGGGTGGCGGCGTTTGTCCCACCTGCCCCGCCTAGTTAACCACAACATTCAGGTTGACCCACGGGCCAGGAACTTGAGGCAAACGGTCTGCCTTCCTTGACTCTCCACTTTACTAACCCCTCCTGACCCCCCAAAAAACCGCAAAAACATTTATCTATTTCATCGCACTTTCTAACCCTGATACGAATGCCGTCGCCGAAAAATAAGATTTCCATACAACTACACACACCTATAACATCCAAATATTGCGTGCCTCAAGAAAAACACATATAGCACATAGTCCACAGTGCAGGGTGCAGTTCAGGACACACTGTGCAGCATGCAATGCAAAGCACACAGTGCAGCACACAGTATATAGTACACAGTGCAGAGCAGACAATGCAGTATGTAGTGCAGAGCACACAGAGCATAGTGCACAGTGCATAGTGTGCAGTGGAGAGCACACAGAGCATAGTACACAGTGCATAGTGTGCAGTGGAGAGCACACAGAGAATAGTACACAGTGCATAGTGTGCAGTGGAGAGCACACAGAGCATAGTGCACAGTGCATAGTGTGCAGTGGAGAGCACACAGAGCATAGTGCATAGTGTGCAGTGCAGAGCACACAGAGCATAGTGCATAGTGTGCAGTGCAGAGCACACAGAGCATAGTATACAGTGCATAGTGTGCAGTGGAGAGCACACAGAGCATAGTACACAGTGCATAGTGTGCAGTGGAGAGCACACAGAGCATAGTACATAGTGTGCAGTGGAGAGCACACAGAGCATAGTGCACAGTGCATAGTGTGCAGTGGAGAGCACACAGCGCATAATACGCAGTGAATAGTGTGCAGGGGAGAGTACGCAGTGTATAGAGTGCAGTGGAGAGCACACAGCGCATAGTGCATAGTGCATAGTGCATGGTGTGCATTGGAGAGCACACAGTGCATAGTACACAATGCAGAGCACAGAGCAGTATGCAGCATTTCTGCCATACTCCTGTCACCAAAAAGCTGGCAGGAGCAGACTAGAGCAGGTGGAAACACCTGTGCATGCTTGTAAAGTTAGCACCACTGCAGAGTTACTACAGTTAAAATAGACCCCCGCAAAAAAATGTCCTGTGGGACTGCAAAACATTTATTCATAATCTGCCCTCATGACACGGTCATATTTTGTGTGTGTGTTTTGTGTGTGTATGTGAGTGGTGTTAACCTTTGTGAAGCAACTCTCGAGTTGTGAATACTTTCCAGTCCACTAGTAAAGATAATCCATCAATCAGAGAGGACAGCTGCTGTATGTAGCCATTCTGTACTGTTAGCCTTGAGCACTGATCCTGGTTGAGTTCCTGCTCTTTCACCACATTCAGTTACAGTAAGATTACAGCTGGGTAAACCGATCTTCCAATAGTAGCTGAAGTTGTAATATGTTTGAGACATTGCACATTTCATGGTTTAAAAACCTTACAGGGGAGCCACTCATGTAGCGTTACGTTCATGGTGTGGTTATCGGCGGGAATGCGTGTCCATGAAACCTCACCCGGTGAGACAGAAGGAACATTATGGCTGAAACCAGGGAGACATACCATCCATAACTTCAATCTGGGTCTAATAAAATGCATTTTATTATTATTATTTGTATTTGTATTATTATTGCGATTATTATAATAATAACAATTATTATTATTATTATTATTAACAATACAATTAATTGTTCTTATTATAATTACTATTATTAATAATAACAATACTTTATATTCTTCTTCTTCTTAATATTATTACTACAAGAAGCCACAGATTTACTATATGTACACTGTATATATATAAAAACAGGAGTGTATGCTTATGCATAAAATGCTAATAATATATAGAAGAGAACATTTTGTTAAGTTAAACAAAGAAATTAACTTGCACAAACACATAGACACACACATACACACACACACACACGCATACACACACACACACACACACACACACACACACACGAAGTACAAAATAAATAACTTAGAATAAATTATAATCTGCAACAGCAATGGAACCTATAAAGGTCAAACTGCTTGGAAAACAGAATTCAAACATATCTGCCATGAAGCAAAATATGTGGGATTTGGACCTTTTTTATTTTTTAAAAAGCATTATAGGTTTGCATAAAGGGATGGAGATCAATACATGATATAACTGCAAGATCTTCAGCCAGGGGCTTATTCTTACAGTCTGAGAGAGAAGAGAGAGAACGAGGGGGAAAAAAACTTCCAGTATGAAAGTTTTCTTAATAGATTTTGACAGAGAGCAGGCAGGCTGCGGCCCAGTCGATACTTTGGCGGTACGGCCGTTCGACGCCTGGGAAAAAGACGCAGCGCTGATCAGCGATCATTAGAAAGTCAATGAACCCGGCAGTACTCACAGGCAAGAGTTCTGAGGGGCAGGAGAGCCATCAAGTCCCTCACACTCTCTCCAAGACACGCAGTTCACTGATATTTCACACTCTCGCTAAGACACACAGTTCACTGATATTTCATACTCTCGCTAAGACACGCAGTTCACTGATATTTCACACTCTCGCTAAGACACACAGTTCAGTGATATTTCATACTCTCGCTAAGACACACAGTTCAGTGATATTTCATACTCTCACTAAGACACACAGTTCAGTGATATTTCATACTGATATTTCATACTCTCACTAAGACACGCAGTTCACTGATATTTCATACTCTCACTAAGACATGCAGTTCACTGATATTTCATACTCTCAATGAGACATGCAGTTCACTGATATTTCATACTCTCACTAAGACACGCAGTTCAGTGATCATTCATGCTCTCACTCAAACACAGTTCAGTACTACTTTATACTCTCACTGAAGCACAGTTCAGTAGCTTCATATTGTTACTAAAACACAGTTCAGTACTGCTTCATACTGCCACTAAAACACAGTTCAGCACTGCTTCATAAGCTCACGAAAACATAGAGTTCAGTACTGCACCATACTCATGAAAAAATGTAGTTCAGTACTACTTCATACTCTCACTAGAACATGTACAGTTTTGTAATGCACCAAAAATAAGATCAACAAACACATTTGTTTCTTCCAAAGACAACATTACTCATTCAAAACTGAATAAACTGAAAATCAGGTAGTTGATCAATAAGCCTTGATAATAAGCTTAATGAAATGCTGTCCAGAAGGAGCATCTAAGACTTCTCTGGGACGTGACTTGACACATATTCATGGAGACAGTCCCCTTCACCTCCGCACATGTATTTTTAAACAAAATCTTAACATTCAAGAACTTATTTTTATTTGACAGTTCAAGATCAAGATCTCCTGCTCTAGTCCTCCGGTGAGACACAAGGCTCTCACTTCGGAAGGTTTTAGGTATGGACAAGGACGATCCATTGAAGCAGCCTCATCCAAGACCTAGAGATGATCTCCCAAACTGAGATCAAGCCACAACCCCAAACACAACCTAAACTATGAACCAAACCCAAACAATGAATCCTAACCTGAAAAAAAATACCTAGAACTCCAAGAGAAACTAAAAATCAAAGCCCAACACTAAATCTAACCGAAACTCAATTCCTAATCCAGAACATATCAAGCCAAACCCTGACCCCAACCAAAACCCCAATCTCAAAACAACTCCATGGAAAATCCTAGCTGAATTGGTAGAGGCATTGGGGCTCCATGTGGATAGAGATGAAAACGTTGACAATATGACTCATACATGAGTCATAATATTACATTTTTACATTACATTAATGGCATTTGGCAGACGCTTTTATCCAGAGCCATGTACAGTTGATTAGACTGAGCAGGAGACAATCCTCTCCTGGAGAAATGTAGGGTAAAGGGCCTTGCTCAAGGGCCCAACGGCTGGGCGGATCTTATTGTGGCTACACCCGGGATTGAACCACCGACCTTGCGGGTCCCAGTCATTTACCTTAACCACTACGCTACAGGCCGCCCCTCAGTCAGAAAGTGGCTCAGTGGTTTTCATTTCAAATTGAGGGCTGTTTTGTGAGACCTGGATCACAACAAGGTGTGCATGGCAAACCACTAACAATTTCTTAACCACTTCCGGGGGGTCAACTGGCTCTATCGTGAACTGAAAGACTGCCCCCTGCAGGAGGGAAACTGCAGACAAACCTGCTTTTAAAGCATTGCAGGGAGCGTGGGAAAGCGCAGTCAAAGGAGCGCACGTCCACTGGCCGAGCCTGTGCCTCGTCCAATCAGACGCTCCCCCAGGGTTTTATTTACATACGCTTGATTTCATCCACTGGCCTAAAAAAATCTGTGGTCTCACACAATATGTGTCATGGCTGCACGAGACTATTTTCCTCCCATAGCCTTTTTCATATTCAAATAAATGAGAAAATGTGTTTAAAAAAAGACTCAATGGAACTCACCTGGCGAGAAAAGGACAAAATGTAAAAAATGTGTCAAATCAAAATTGAAATATGGATTTTGGTATTTCAGAGGGCACCTTCAAGTGCCTGTTAGCATGGAAAAGTTGAGCCTGGGTCAGTAGACTCAGGGTGAAGTACTTCGCCCGTTACCCTTGTAGGTATAATAATGGAAAGGGCACATCTTCAGACTACTCACTGATTTGGATGTGCCTGACTAGGTAGGTTCAAGGTGCTTCCCAAAAGAAATACAACAAAAAAAGGTAACTTTAATAAGAAAAAAATAAATGAGAAGGGAAAACATGGTTTGTGTGTGTGTGTGTGTGTGTGTGTGTGAGTGGGTGCGTGTGCGTGTGCGTGAGCCTGCATGTGAGTGTATGTGTGTATGTGTGTGTGTGTGTGTGTGTGTGTGTGTGTGTGTGTGAGCCTGCGTGTGAGTGTATGTGTGTGTGTGTATGTGTGTGTGTGAGCCTGCGTGTGAGTGTATGTGTGTGTGTGTGTGTGTGTGTGTGTGTGTGTGTGTGTATGTGAGCCTGCGTGTGTCTGCGTTTTGAGTGACAGTTCCCGGGCGAGCTACACGGCGCAGGGCTGTGGCGGTGGATGTAATTGCAGATGAGACGGAGAGGATGGTGTGGGCGGAGCTTCACACACAACCATTAACAAGGGATTAGAGGAGCACTGATGTACGGCTCTCCCTTTGATGGGATTATAAACACGTTCTGATTACTGTGGTCCAGTTGTCACTGAAAATATAACCTCCATCTGAGCTTAAAACGGATGAGTTTTTCTTTTTTTTTTAACACCCTTGTGTGTCTCAAAGCAATTCACTAATTACTGTTTCAGACATCCTGGGAAATTGACTAATAGACTAATGTACTAATAGACGGGTAAAGAAATTAGACAACTCCAGTAGGGCCTCGCTTATTGGAATGAAAGACTTGCACTACTTTGCCCACATCAATCCTGTTGCAAAGATCACCGCTAGTTCGCTCACATCAATTTTTATACAATTATAGGCAAAATCTACTTTATATTTTCAAACTCTACACGCAGAACCGTGCTTTTCTACCCAATGCTGACAACTGCAATCAACAACTGTTCCGTTTTCTCCCCCAAAAAAGCTTACCCTCCAAACAATAGAGGACAAGAAGAAGGGTTTTTCGCATCTTAAGACTCGAGGATCTTTTTAACTGCGATTCAATTAAAAGGCGGTTTGGCAGCCAAACATACCGCAACTTAAACATTGATTTTCAAATCATCCCAAGTTCTCGTGCAGTTGCATTCCGCGAATTAGCATTGACAGGATATAAGACGTTTCAAAAAAAAGAAAGTTAAGGAAAAGAAAACATTCTATAATTGTTTGGTTACCACGGAAACTCGTGCCACCCACCTACCCCGACCCGTTTCACCTTAATCCAATCGATGAAGCGAGCGTGGTGTAACTTCAGGATCGATTAGGTGCGCTGTCTACGCTAAAGACACAGGCTACCCTTCAACCGAGGCCTTCACGGCAAGCTTTAAGGCGGCGATCACCAACCCCACGCCAGTCACAAGCGCACAGGCTGGGTGCAATGAGGGAACTAACGGCCAAATGGCTTCACTCTCTAATCTCAGAGAGATCCCACTGCACAAAACGGCTGTTGAAGTTAGTTTTGAGGACTATAAACGGTAAAATGTCAAACAAGTATTTGTATGTAAAAAAACTAAAAGTGCATGTTTGGGGCTGCAATACAAGATTTTGAAAAGTCCAAGGCCTGCTTCAGATGTCAGTGTATACCCCTTCTTACCATATTCAAATAAAATACCAAAAGAAATAAAAAATAAAAACTATTCTTTTTTTAAAATCATAATGCTGCGCAATGGTGAAAGGGAAATAGCAAAAATGTCATTACCTTTTTTTTTTTTGGCAAATCAACTTAGACTTTTCACCTCGAAATAAATAAATGATTCACTGCCTCCCAAAATAGTGTGTATTTTGATTCTGTGCAAAGGGGAAAACCGATCAATGCAACCCACGCTGGGGAAGACATTAAACCGGAGAATCCCGATAGCGAGACATAATGCTAACTGAAAGCGCTGACAGCTATTGAGACCTGGAGCACTTGGGTGGTGCTTATTGGGTGGTGCCAAGCTGCTTTTTACAACCGCAACGTGAGTACCACAGCCAATAGGAGCGCAACAATGTGTCGTTTCCAAAATACAATCACCCAATAAGAACAGTTGAGGGCAGTTTTGTGAGACCTGGATCAAGGTGTGCGTTCCTGGTCGGTGCACGGCAAACAGCTAACAATTTCTTAACCGCTTCCCAGGAGTCGACTGGCTCCATCGTGAAAAAATGATTCTGAATGTTTTTTTTCTCCTTGATTTTAACCTTTTGGGTTTTAGGAATGAAAGAGTTCTTGGGCTCCATTGCTTTCTATTACTAGGAGAGATCACATGTTACATCAGCAATCGAATGTCCCCTTCACGCAAGTATGTACTGTGAGTCAAACACAGGACATACTCATGAATGACGCAATACTCATTTATATATACTCATATATAAAGGCTACATTACTCAATTAGGGCATGGATAATAATGTACAAAAGTGAATGATTATAGATTTAGGGATGCGTTCCACAGTCTGTCATAATTATTATGCATTATTTCCCAATGTGATATCAATGTATCATCCTAAGGGGCAAATGTATATGCTTTTTAATGTAGATTAATTTTCAGAGGATAGGTTTTGGAGGGGTTTTTGGACGTACAGTATATATCTATAGATCAAAGTAGATCCTACAGTATACAGATCAAAAAGGTAAACCCTGTACAGATGAAAAGACAGTAATTCCCACTTATAAATACAAAAGTGAGTTTCATCAGTGGAAACAGTTGATTTGTAGCAAAATATATGATTATTTTATGATTTACAACAAGGCACAATTTAGACATTTGGGAAGATTTGGAAGTACTGAGGGACACCAGGATACACTGCTTACATTTTGCTTTGTGGATCTTTCGTAGTTCTGCATATCACCCTCATATTTTGCACACTTGTGGTCAAGCAACTTATGATCCAGGAAATGCATAGTTGTACTTGTTTTACATTTACAACACTCAGTATTCCATTGCAAACTACATATTTGCATTTCCACCCAGTGATAAAAGTAGCATGTTTTTCTATTAATGATAGAAGGTTCCGGGGCTTGTGAAGATCCACTGAAGCTGTTCTGCACTCTCTCACACTCTCAAGCATAATAAAATTGAATGTTTTGGCACTGACAAAACTTTGAATGAATATGAAGCCGGCCAGCTGTCTATAATAATCAGTGGTTTAGCACAGAGTTTCTATGGGGCACTGATGTAGGGCACATAAGAGGAAAACAAAATAGAGCTAAATAGAGAGTTCTCACCAAGAGGAATTTGTTTTTGTCATATTGTAATCTTAACACTAAACCTACTTTGCTTTTCTAAATCATGAAACATGTTAAACTAGTCTCTTGACCCTCTTGTCCAAAATACTACTTGAGCAAATACTACTCTATTTCTGCCAAGTCCAGCATGTATTAGGAGCTCAGTCATGTGCCTCAATACAAATATCCTATAACAAAAGTCAGGTAAAAACATATTTATATATAAAAAACAGATTCTGCTTTCAATCATTAGCATTTTATGGGCACATTCATTTTATACAATATTCAATATTATGTTTACGAGGTGGATGACACTGGCATGAGCTAGGGACACTTCATGTGTGTATCTTTTGAAAAGGGGAAGCTTCACACAGCAGACAATGCTACAGCCTCTAATGGAGTCGTCTGAATCCAGCTCATCAGCATGTTTAGCATGATAGCGAAGCTGAAGTAGAGGCTGCTTGAAGCAAAGTACCTGCGTTAGCGTCTCGCTGCTGCGCTTCTTTTAACTTATTCTAAACATATGCTGCGGCTTCTTTCATTGTCACTTCAGAAAAGAAAATGTGCCTCAGACAGCAGAACACCGCTTCTGCCATTTTACACGCCATTCTGAGGGATTGAGAGCGGCGCTTTGCGGAAAACACGGCTACAAGTTCGACGACAACAACAACGGCTGAAAGCAGATGCCAGACAGGGGAGAAAAAAAAAAAAAACACCCAACACTTTAGTGCTGTAAAGAACAGCAAAGAATGCATTCCTATAAAACTTTACTGTAGATGAAGCCTTGATGAATAGTGGCAGCTGATTGTATAGTCGCACCTCGCTGCACACATTTGGAAGGCTACACACCAGATGAATGCGTCTTTAGGGGGGGGCGATATTAACTAAACACAGGCCGTGACTATATACTGAACAGCGCTGTGAGCCGTCTTCTGGGAAAACCAGGGCCACAGGGAGAGGAGCAGCTATGTGGTCACTGCGATTCAGACGTGCTCTTCCCCCAACGCCACAAACCGCACTCACGCACCAGATAAATACGGAGAGGAAATGAACGCTGCCATCTTGGGTTGAAGGGATGGGAGAAGGGGGATGGGGGGGGGTGGGCGAACACCCTGCCCTAAATAAAGTAAAACAAACCCTCCTGCTCGCAAACACGCACACACAAACACAGTTCTTCATCTGTCCACGGAAATATCCATACTACTTTTACATTAACGTTCACATTTTTACATTATATCTAATGTAAGATGGAGAAAATGAGAGGGAGGGGGGAGAGAGAAAGGCAGAGAGAGGGAAAGAGAGAGAGAGATGGGGAGAGAAAATCAGAAAGAGAGATGGGGAGAAAAAGTCAGAGAGAAAGAGAGAGAGAGAGGAAGCGAGAGATGAGGGAGAAAAAGTCAGAGAGAGAGAGAGAAAGAGAGCATATGAAGGTTGTCCCAGTCTGGGAGAGGCTCAGGTGGTAGTTCTGAAGGACCCTTCTGCACCCTCGGTCCCAGAACACCTGGTCCATACAGGGGAACTCTGTTTGTCCAAATAAATCCAGGTGGCATGCAGCTCGACAGCAGCTCCCACAAACCATCTCTATTTAAAACTCCGAGCCCGGAGCTTCACCCGGAATTACCCGGAGAAGAAAGAGACGCTCGGCTAATGGTGTCACTAATGCTGACTTCCACCGTGTTTTTGTTTGCCAGATTCATATTTCAGAATTCAGGGAATACACTGCGCTGTTCATGCCTTGCCTAGTGAATAAAACAGCCACTCAAGACCACATATTCCAATAAACCTTTTATATTATTTGCTTGGATTTAAAAAATGAATTCCCGCCCCCCCAAACCCCCAAGTCGTATATTACCATGAATTTATTTCTTACAATGTAAGTTAAGTGAATATTTTGAAAATATCTAAATACACTTCAACTACTAGAATAAATCAATAAACAATCTCTGACTTTTCTTTTTTGTGGGTGGAAGGAAACAATATGGAAGGTCACGGGGTGACGGAACAAAGACTATGTCACTAGACGCGGAGAAAGAAAGTAGGTTACTGGGCACTAAAACACACAAACGCACACACCAACACAAGGCCCTTCTGCAGCTACGGCACACAAGCGCAGAACAACACGATGTACTTCTTCATCTGAAACAGCTGCTAGACTCGAAAGGTCGTGCTGGAAAAACCTTAATATCTTTGAGTAGAAGATGTCATCTTTGATAAATATCTCTCTGCTTTTGGAATGCACTTCATGAACATTCTGTATAAGGCGGTGAGGCTTTCCACTCTATTACAAAATATTTTCAAATCTATATGGAATGCGCTGCTTTCCAATAGTCAGTTTTGATCAACATTTCGACTTTTTATTTCATGGTTTCAAAGCACTTTGAAGCTTTCTTCAAAAAAATCCTCCTGAGATTTGGCAGAAAAAAAGTACTATTTCATTTTTTTTTTACATAATACAAGTGTCTTGGATGACAAAAACATGTTGCAGTGCAAATATTTTCAACAATACAATTTTATTTTTATTGAATGTAGTGTAGGTTTCGGCACAGTATAATGATGGTTCTTGAGATTAAGACCAGAGACCCATGTCCCCTACAAAGTATAAAAATGAGGATATAATATAAGCAGACCCATAAACCATGAATCACTGTGAGCAGTTCTACACTGTGAGTTGTAGTAACAGGAGAAACACTTCCTTCACTGTCATTGGCACAGCTTTGGTCCTCACATTGATAAACGCCAATAACAGACCACAGAGGCAATCAAAAGCCTAGAATCAAGACTAGATACTGAAGTCTTTCTTATACCCGCACCAAGGAAGGGAGTACCACCTGATTAATCAGAAACAGCTGAAAAGCCAGCTGTCCAATTACTTTTGTTCCCCAAAAATGGGGGGGACGGGACTATGTACGAAAAGGGCTGCAATTCCTGCACGTATCACCCCACATGGATGTAAATACCCTCAAATTAGAGGTGACAGTCTGCAGTATAACCTCATATTCATTGTAAAATCCAATGTGCTGGAGTACAGAGCGTGCAGTGCAAATACTTACGGACTGCACTGCATAACGCTAAAACAATTACTGTGAGACAGACAATTCAAAGTGAGAGAGCATAAACCACTACATTACCACTGAAACAAAAGAGAAACTAATGTTACAGAACCTGCTGAATTGCATCACAGACAACTCATCATCATAGAATAATCCTGCTTCACCTTCACACAGACAGCCCTTTGCACAGGAACAGGAACTCCAAAAACAGGTGGAAGGAAGTGGTGTTACTGCACAACGGAGACAGAAAGAACACCATCTCACTGGAGCCTAAAGCACCTAGCCTCTACTGTGCGTTTAACGTAAAGGTACAATCGGTAAGATTTTTGTGTTAAAACATTGTTACAAGACCATTGTAAATCCCTTCCCATCATTGAAAAAGGCTCTCTGGCATGCTGACTCGTGTTTATAGTCCTTAAATTCCGGTTCCAAAATATACAGTTGACGGCCCGACACACTGTACCAAAACATTGTATAACTGTACAATAATTCAAGCTCAGTGGTTGAAAATTGGTTCTAATTGCCACAGCCAAAGGTGTTTCAATGTCAGCGCATTTACAGAGAGGGGGAAGGAATCAACAGTGTTGTGGTTTGAAGGTGTTTGTTGCTGCTATTCCTCTCTTGACCTTTAGAAGTATGAAATTACCTATTGTACCATTAACAATCTCACTGGGTTCTACAACATAAACTGTCTGCTTCATTCCATGATCTCACCGGAGCCTAAAAAACACTCCCTCCTGTCCGATGAATTAAATGACCTAGCTGTTGTCTGAAACACTCTGTATTTGTTTGGTTAATCAATGATCTTTCTGGATTCAAAAACTTAAAGCCCTTTGTCATCCGTTCAATTAAATTTTTGAAAAAGCAAAACCTTCCGCCGTCTTTTATAATGCCTCAATTCCGCTCCTGACTAAAACACACAACTGTCTGCACTTCGTTTGATGATCATACTTGAGTCCAGAACACACACACTCTCCGTTCAGTTTATTAAGAGAATTAGATCACTTCTCAAACATGTACTATTCATATGGAATGCATGTGCATTCTTTGAAGAACATGAGCTTAAAGGTTAAGTTCTTTCAACGAGATTTCCATTTCCGTTCCTTTGTGGTGCCACCGTTATTCAGTTATGAACGTGCATGCACGAATGAGCACACAAAAGATAATCCAAATCTGGCTGTTTGAATGGATGGAGATGAATGTTCCATTAGAACGGAAAAATTATACTTTTTGTCTGTTTCGCTGGGATTTAGCCAACGGGATGCGGCTCTCGGGTAAGCCACTTCCTTGGAGAGAGGGGAGCGCTTCTAATGGTGTTCCTACCCGGTCACACGTGGGTCGCTTGTGGGAAAAGTCTGGAAGCCAGGCCAACCAAGGCCAACCAAGGCCTACTAGTGCCTCTGAGGGGCAGTCTGTAGCGTAGTGGCTAAGCTACATGACTGGGACCCCGGAAGGTTGGTGTTTCAAGTCTCAGTGTAGCCACAATAATATCCACACAGCTGTTGGGACCTTTAAGTCTGCATTGCCCCAGGGGGGATTGTCTCCCACTTAGTCCAATCAACTGTAAGTCACTTTGGACAAAAGCGGCAGCTAAATAACTAATCGTGTTTAGAAATGATTATCATTTTCACCGCACGGCACTGACAGGTGTGGGGGAAGGTAATCCCGGCCTCCAGTTGCATCCACAAGCCTGGGTGTTGGTGTGTGTGTGTGTTGGTGTGTATGTGTGTGTGTGTGTGTGTGTGTGTGTTGGTGTGTATGTGCATGTGGGGGGGGGGGGGAGTACTATGTTTTCCAGGACAACCAAAGCAAGAGCCAAAGTCTTCCGTCGAGACCCCACAAAAAAAGCTGTCATTTGCAACCGCCTTCAAAACTCCTCTGCCTGCCTCAAGTCTGTTTAAGCGGCAGACCATGCGGGAGGGAGGGCAACTTCCCCATACGTGTAATTGTAAAGATCTTAATCACCCCCATCTTTGTGTTTGAAAGCTCACTCGCCTCGTGGGGAACTCACTATATGATGAAAGAAAAAAGAAAAAAACACCCCGCAACATAATTATCCCCAAACACGCATTGCAGTCTTTGCCCCTACTCCGAGCCATCCTATTCGATCTGTGTCGACTCCATACACTGAAATTCGAAACAATTACAATATGTATTCTTACGATTCCCGTCATTAGAGAGGCGCTCATTAAAAAAATGAACTCGACCCCCTAAAAAAAGAAAAAAGAAAAAAGAAAAAAAAAGAGAGAGAGAGAGAGCGGAAAGACATACATTATGAACACACACATGTGTGGACTTTGGAAGCCAGGCATATAGAGACGAACCACAATGCTACTTAATGCACAAAAGGTGATCCATTAAAATTCAAAGGTGCCACTGCCGTCTTCAGGCATTGATATCGTCTGCGAGACACAAACCTAAAGAAAACATATCCCTGCTTTTATTCACGCACTTCTTCTTCTTCTTATAATTTGCAGTCTCCGTCTTCGAGACAAAATGTGCATTAGAGAAACTGGCCCTAAGGTTTGGACTGTCTGTGTTTACGGTTGAGGTTGTGGTTATGGTTTTACTAAAACCCCATATTCAGCTGTATCAGATACTCTGATTCAACTTGGTCACATATGATGTAAAAAAAAAATCAAAGCAACAGGCTTTGCACATGCATGTGTGCCATACTGCCCATGTCAGGACACCAAAATGTATATACATGGGCTCCAGAATGATTAAATGCACAGCTGATGCAGACTGATAAAGCATAAAAAATACAAAAGAAATAAACTAAATAATTATTGAGATAATACTTTGATAAACAAAATGCCAACATGCGGAAAAACTGTACTTTATTAATGTCTCAATGGAACCAACCAAAATCAATAATTCATTTAATAAAAAGATTTCACCAAAATCACATTTGGAGGGATTTTGGACCATTCCTCAATGCAGATCCTTGCAAGATTCTTCACATACTTTGGTTTTGCGCTTATGAACTGCCCTCTTCAGCTCAGCCCACAGGTTTGTGATTAGATCCAGGTCTGAAGCCTGAGATGGCCATTGCTGGAAATAGATGTTGTTGCCATGGAACTATTTCAGTGTGGACTGCTTTGGTCATTGTTCTGCTGGAAAGTCCAGGTACAACCAAGTCTCAGCCTTGAGGTCTGATCTTAACCAGTGCCCCTGGATATCAGGAGTTAAAATAGCCCCAAAACATCACCATTATGGGTATGAGCTCTGTTTCAATGCCAAACATACCGATGATGTATCTGACTCTTTCAATTTTGGTCTTATTTTGTATCATTTGATCATTTAAATTATGATTGCATGAAGGTGCTGTGTGCAATACTATAGGCGATACCTACAGTTATTAGAAAAAAAATGACATTACTTAATAAAAAATAAAAAAACATTGAAACATGAGAATAAATGTATTGAAATAAAAGTATATAGTTTTCCTACACGTTTGAACGTGACATATACATTATTATCTGTGTTGTTCACTAAATACTGGCTTTTTTTTCCCCCTTCATTTTTCAAAAATTCTGGAGTTTTATCAAAATATACTGTTTGGAACATCATTAAGAAAAAAGAGAGCACTGGTGAGTTCAGTAATTGCAAAGGGGCTGGTAGGCCAAGGAAGACCTCTCCAGAGTTGATGACTGAAAAATTCCTGACACAGTGAAGAAAAACCCCCCAAACACCTGTCCAACAGATCAGCGACTACTCTGTGCAGAAGGCAAGCAGCTCTACAGAACCACTAGTTAGCTGCAAAAACAGGATGACCAGGTTACAGTTTGCTCAGTTGTACCTAAACGAGTCTGCAGAGCTCTGGAAAAAGGTCACGTGGACAGTAAATAAATTATCAATATTGACTTGTATCAGAGTGATGGCAAGAGCATAGTGTGGAGGCTAAAATGAACTTCCCAAGAACCAAAGCACCCGCCTCATCTGCGAAATATGGTCATGGGGTGTTATAGTTTGGGCATGTAGGGCTGCCACCGGTGCTGGGTCACTTGCCATCATTGATAATGTAACAGCTGATAGCAGCAGCAGGATGAGTTCTGAAGCGTGCAGAAGCATCTTATCCGCTCAGGCATCTTCTCAAATGCCTCTAAACTCATTGGACGGTCCTTCATCCGAGAGCAAGGCAATGATTGCACACATACACCAATGCTCTCTTTCATCATAATGCTGTTCCGAACAGTACATTTTTGAGTAAGCAGTTGTTTGGCCTATGTCTCTGACTGTTGTTATTTTATTTCTCAGGCATAATGGTTTCCTTGACTTTCATTGGCACAATTCTGGTCTTCATGTTTACAAACAGCAACAAAATTTTAACAAACGGCAATCAAAAGCCTATGATCAAGACTAGATATAGAAAGCTCCACCAAGAAAGCGACTGAATGCACCTGATTAATCAGAAACAGCTGAGAAACAAACTGTCAAATTACTTTTCGTCCCCTAAAATTTAGGGTACTATGTATGAAAAGGGATGTGATTCCTACACAGATCACCTGATACGGAAGTAAATGCTCTGAAATTAAAGGTGACAGTCGGCACTTTAACCTAGTTGGCGCTTCAACGGCTCATTTCAAATCCAATGTGCTTGAGGACAGAGCTAAATAACAGAAATTGTACCACCGTCCAAACACTTACAGACTACACACAAACACAGTACACAAACGTGTTTTACACAGTAAAATGTCCACTGTTAATTAAACTCTGAGTACACAAGTCCAATAGGCACCATTATGTAATCTGTAAGAGTTTATTCAACACATTTCTATTATTCAAATCTTGTTCATTTCCATTTATGAAGATGAGAGAAGTTGAAAGGCCACACAAAGTGATATTGTATATGGCTGTGACATTGTGTATGGCTATAAAAAACAACATCCATTATAGCAATGTGCACAAATATCAATGCATAGATTTGTCTGTATATTTATGTCTGTATGTATGTATGTGTGTGTGTGTGTGTGTGTGCCTATACAAATATGTGTATATGTTTAAATGTGTGTGTGAGTATTTAACATTTTATTTTGATACACCCAATATCTCTGATTTATTTCAGATTGTGCAGCCTCATGATGGCTCGCTTTACTGTGAACTGACACTCATTTCAACCTCATATTGAGAGACAGCAGCAAGAGACTCCAAATACGAATTCCAAATCCGGGACCAACTCTCAACCTTGGTACCCTTCTTGTGCAAGAAATCCACTGAGCAGCCAATTGCCTGATTACTTTTGGCTGCCTAAAATGGAGGGACGATGTATTAAAAACAGCTGCGATTCCTACAAGGATCACTAAATAAAGATGAATAGAGCTGACAGTCTGCACTTTAACCTGGAGTACAGTCGAAACAAAAAAATTGTGTCGCTTTTGCATTTGCCTACGGTATATGCACCAGTGAAACTTACAACGCTGGAGCAATCGTGTGCTTACGCTTGTGAGACTGTGACAAGTATTGACACTGACACTGAGTAGATACAAAGCCTAAGACATCCCTGACACAACACAAAAAAACAAAAAAAACAGGGGCCCTTTGTTGTCTGTTTTTAACTGCGGCCTCAAATCAGGAATTAAAATGCAGGTTTGCGTGTGACCGACGGCGGTGGGGGGGGGGGGGGGGGGTCTGATTGGGAGAGAAGGCTCTGGACGTGGCGAAGAGCCGGCTCTTCCAGGAGCGAGTGTCAGAGTAAAATATAGAACGGGCCTAAAGGGAAAGCCCACAGACAGCACAGAAAGATAACGCGCGGTTTAAACATGTAGAAGCCCAAAAAATAAACGGCAAAGCCTCGCCGGAAACTACGCGCGCGTGCACGGTGAGGCGCGCGTCCGGCCCCCTGCATTTATAGCCGAGGACGGCGAATGTTCGCCACGGCAAACAAAGCGTGGACGGAAGTCGCTTTCGGCTTCTCCAACGCCGCCCCTTTTTTTCCCCCCCTCTCAGGGAACTTTCAGACGCGGAGTCGTCCAAAGAAGAACGCGCGCAGAAGCGGGAGTGACCCGGAGCCGGTCGCCGCGGATACGGCTGCGGAGGCGCGCGCATTCCGCTCCTACGGCGGCTCAAGGGCGCAGCCTGTCTGCGCGACGGTAGAATGCACCCCCCCGCTTTCTTCCGCTGCTGCGACACAGGTTCCCTTTCTCGTGGGAGGAGAACATTTTTACCTGAGCCTTTGGGGTTAGCGTCATAAAACAAGACGTTTTCTTTTTAAAAAAATATAAAAATAAAAAAAAACACCAGTAAATTTATGTAGAGGCACACCACAGACTATAATTACGTATGGATCGATTAAAGATTATAGATCTTTCTGCAGAATAAAACCATACGTTTTTTTGTCAATAATTAAAATGTATCACAATAAAAATGTATTTACTGCATGTACATTAATTGACACTTGGGTCAAGCATGTGTCTGTATACTGGATGCACACACTGACACACATACACACACACACACACACATACACACATACAGACACACACATGCACACACTCACACACACAATCGCACACATACTGTAGATAAACAACACATTCACGTATTATATATTCATATACCGTATACATATTCATATACGCACACATGCATACAAACATCCTGCATATACAAAAATACGGCTATAGATATTACAGATATTGTAATCTTTTTTTTTTTTTTTCTGCCCTGCATTTGTGTTCTGGTCCCTTGGCAGAGGGATATTTTCCATACAATCCTCAGTTTAAAGTACAGTAAACTTCGGAAACTTCTGAGAAACAGAACCCCCCCTCCATTTTATTTCGCACGGAAAGGCAACCCTCTGCTAGCATGGCCCTTCCTTCCACCAAAGCCCAACTCCGGCTCATTTGCATGCGAGCGCGTACGAACTCGGTACACGGAAAGACAGGAAGACGCACACATCGGAAAACGCATTTGCATGCGTGTGAGTACACGTTCACAAGGTATGCGGTAAAAACTTGCGCGTGCACACTCGCTACACGGAAAGAGAGGAAGACACACACACGCGGAAAACGCATTCGCATGCGAGTGAGTACACTTATACAAGGTACAAGGTACACGGTATACACGCGCGCGCATACACACTCGGTAAACGGGAAGAGTGGAATACACACACGGGCGGAAAACGCGTTTGCACGCGTGAGAACACGTACACAAGGTACGTGGTATACACACGGGTGCTGGAAGGTGTGTACACGGGTGGGTTCTGCGGTCTGACTGACAGGCAGATGGACAGGACAGCTGACTGCTCTCGCTGCACTTTCATCTGTCCAGGCGGGCCAGAGCGGGCCGCCGTCTGGGGGCCTGAGGGGGGACGGGCGTCCAGAAGGACTGCCTGCACAGGCAAACACCACTCCACAGGCGGACTTTTTAAGGTGACAGACGGATACGGCTAATTGCGTGGCCTTGCGCACACACACACACACACACACACACACACACACACACACACACACGGATATCGATGTGTTTGTAGATGAGGGGCCTACACTGGCGGTTTTACGCTAGGAACTGAAGGAAGAGCCCCCGAGAACTAACAAAAGCCTATCGGCAGCAAATATAAAGGTAAATAAAGCTGACGGCAGGAATCTCGAAAAATATTTATCCAGTCGAAACACTTTGCGACATCCTTCTTCAGTCAAAACCGTACTCGCGCTGTACAAACCAGCTGAGGCGGAAAAAAAAAGAGAAAAGAAACAGAGGAGGAAAAAGAAGACATGAAAGTGGCAACCGTACAAAAAAAAAAAGGAACCGGTAATAACGAGCGGGAAAGAATCCTCGCGAAAGCGAAGCGCAGACTGACACTCGTGTCTCGAGTAAAAGATTATGAAACGCGGAAGAAGGTGTAGTGTAAGACGGAGGAGGGAAACAGCAGGAAGTGTCGGAATATTTAAGGGGGGGGCTGAAAGCAGAGCTCGCTGGATGTAACGAGAACGCCGAACGTTGTTCGCCACCCCCCCGGCGCTGACCAGGCTTCCCCTCCGCCCGTTTCAAAAGCCACCGTCGCCGTTCCCCGTTTCCGCGACGTCTCCCCCCTCATTAGCGAATTACGGGGGTTTTTTTTAACGCGCCATTGACGCCGCCGTCGTTCCCGTCGCCAGATTAACATTTATGATCTGAGGCCTCTGAGTGACGGGCGGGTAACCCTCCCTCCCTCCCCGTCTACCGGCTTTTCCTTTGGTTCATTTGAGTTCATTTTTGAAATTTAAGCGTCTCTGATCTGTCAGCTCTTTTAACGGAGGAGCCCACGGGGTTCCAGCGCTCGGCTTTTGTCTCTCGTTTTCCTTTTAAAACATTTTATTAAACACAATCGGAACGGAGGCAACTTATTTCCCCGTCTCCACGCGGTCTCTCTCTACCTCTGCCTCCCGTTTCCCGCTCTCCCCCCTCTCGTACGCTCTCCCTCGCACCGTGCGGCGGACCTGAAAGGTCAGAGCAGCGGTCGTGTTTCGTTTCCGGGGAGGACGAACGCGCTCGTTCCTGGGAGCCGCACGCGCTCGATTGATTAGCCCCGATCTCATCCGACGGTGACGCCTTCTCAAGGCCGGGCGCAATCGCCAGCCGGTTTTTGTTTCCGGTTTTTTGTTCTTTTCTGTTTTCTGTTTTTTTTTTCCCTCCCGTGTCACGCGTTCCCTTCACGGCGGCGGACGAGTCGATTCACCGCTTCCTTCGCGCGGGGCTCTTCGCAGGTGTCCGTGCCTTTGATTCGGTTCGGGTCTGAGCGTGTGCGAACGGGAGCAGGAGTCTGAACCTTGAGCACGTTTCTGTTACCCCCCTTTCCTTGCTTTGAAAAAACCCAAAAAAAGGCACTAAACTTTCTACGGCAAACATTCTTAAATAAAAGGGCCTGCTCTGATAATCTCTGTCTAAGCCTTCCATCTCCTTCAGTTGGTTAAGGCTTCAGTACTATTGTTTGAGTGAATCCCATACTTAGCTTAAGCTAATCATCCAACTCTTCCAAGTTCCCATTAGATGAGCGATTAAGTCTTTTCCAAAAATGTTTTTAAATCCCTACCAACTGCCAAACTGACAAAACCAAATTCTGACAACAAGGTTCCTCGACTTGGGAGAACATTTAACATTCCACCATTCGCTTTGCATTTGGGGTCTCTCAGATAAGTGGAAAGCAAGCAAACGGGTGAAAAATATGAGTAAAAAGAGAAAAGTAGGAAGAGAGGTTCCCACCCGAAATCTGGCACCGTTGAGGCTTGAAATGGCGCAAATGATCCCACTTAACTCGAGCTAAAATCATGAGTGCAAATTCATGGCGTACCCCCCCCACACACACACACACACACAGCATTCAGGCAGGCCTTCTGTTGGCTCAGCCACGGCACAAAGTGTCCGAACGGCCGGCCCGCCATTGTTTAAAGCGCCCCCTTTGTCTGGGTGGGCTAGCGAGCGGAGGCTGCACCTTAGCTACCGCAATTCAAGCGGAAAGCCACTTTTTTGTGGGTCACAATGTATACTGTTGCCAGAGAACCTCTAAATCCCCCGGACCAGCTGAGTCCTACAGTGTCAAAGATAATGCCGATTTATTGCAATGTGTGGCGGCTTTCTTCGTCGTCGCCCCCCCCCCCCCACCCCCCCTCCTTCCCTTCCACCCTACCCCTCCCCCTCGAACCGATTAAAATTAAGCCGTAAACATGTGACGGTGGAATTAGCGCACTTAGCCGGGGCTCCTTTCCCACAACCCACTTTTTTTCGCGCGGCGGAGGCTGATCCCCGCGACCGTACGCGGGTGCAATTTTAATGACTCGCGCCGCATTTGAAGTCCACATGAAAAAAGCGCCACTCGCCGTTTGTGGCAGCGGAAGATACGGAGACCGAGGCCGCTGTGATTGGGGACGGCGCGGACCGCGCCTCGGTCCCCCTTCGATAGGATCGGTGTCATTTTCCCTCTCCACGATAAGACGCCTTGCTGACAAGCCCCGATTAGGGAGGAAAATTATTATTACCTTCCCTTTCATCCACCAGGGACTCAGTGATAAACAGCTCGCCCTCGGGTAGGTTTATGGGGTACAAAATGTTACACCATATATATTCAGCTTCTATATATAAAGCCTATAAACTGTGTATACATATCTATATCTATACATATATATATATAGATAGATATATACGTCGTATAAATAGTGTAATTCGAATGACGAGAGACCATATTAACACCAGTACACAAAGTATTTCTGCTTTAACAATAAAACATTACACACATTTTTACTTTCACAAACAGATCAAGTAAACCATATTTTCCTTTAAAAAAAATAAAAACTGAAATGCGAAACTACAAAATCCGTCTGTGAAATATTTAAGACACGAAGAGCAGCAAACGCCATTAATCAAACAATTATCAAATGACTTCAAATTCTTTTGAAACACAATGCAGTGCAGCCTTTTTTTTTTACTCCAAAAAAATATGTTATTTAATATGCTATACCTTGAGGAAATCCATTACCAAACTGTCTTTAGTGTGAGGAAACGAACAGAGAAGCTCTGAAATATTTAAACACTCCTGTACCATGGGGTAATTACAGTCATGTGCCCACTAAATGGAAATGGATGAAATGTGTATGAACAGAAAAATACATAAATGCATAATTCTTGAAACAAATTCTGCTTCTGATTACTGCCTTATTTACCACAAATAAAAACTAATTATTAAAAACAATCGGTACGTACACCGTGTCAAACTAAAATATCTTAAAATGCAATTATAGAAATGTAATAAGCAATTTTCAAAAGACGATTGTCAAAATAAATGCATCTGGGGTGAGTTTTACATGGCTGCTGTGTTTTAAAATAGTGTGAGTAATGTTCAGAACTGACTTATACAAAATTATGTCAAAAATAATTTTCTCTGTATGTTTAATCTCTCTCTGTCAGCTTTGGCTTTCTGTCAATTATATTAGATTTAATGGATCATGATTCATTTTTTATCCAAGTCTTTGCCTGCCCAGTAGTATACCAGAAGTATTTGGAGTTCAATCTTGTTAAATTAATACTAAGGACATGTCCTAAATTATTGTATCCCACTGTGTAACACTACACATCTCTAAATAGTAAATATTTGACTTGACAGTTAGATAAACAAGAAAACAGTCACTTGTAGATAAAATATTCAAACAAATATGAATAACAAATAAACTTGTATTTATGTTACAGTTTAAAAAATCATGACAATGTTGGAGAAAAACACTTCTAGATGGTGTCGTAAGACAGGCGGCTGATTTTGAATTGATTAACAATTTTCTTTTGATTTTGTTATTGTTTTTAACAAGTGTGCTAATAGAATTTTATTATAATTATTAATTTCCTTAAAAGAATTTACCTTTTTGTGTGGGTGTGCTATCATTTCAAATGATAAATAACATAAATAAATTAGTATGCAATAAGTATGCTTTCTATAGATATGGAATAAATCTGATGCGTGTACATTTTTGCACATCTCTACATGGAAAAAAATAAATGCATTGTTCAAAAAGAAACGTAGTATCACACACAGAAAACCCATATCAAGACTGACTACAATCCCAATTTGAAATGCAACTGACTGTTGAACTTTGCGTTTCATTTCCCATCAACATCTGTTGCTCAGTGAACAGCTTGGAGAGCAACGGGAAAACAACATCGGTAAGGATGCAAACTTCTTTGTCAATAAGCCTGCGTGAACGTAGCCAGTCCGACGCGCTCCCTCCGTTCGTAAGACTGTTTATTTATCCCGCGCTTCGGGTTGGGAAGAGAAACAGGATAAGAGTGTACCAGTTACAGAGGCACTCAAACTCCCATGGACTAACACAGCAAGTCTCAAAGCCGTGGTAGGCTTCAAAAGGGACCCATTTTAAAAAAAAATATATATATATATATATATTTATTTATATATTTCTCCGTACGGTTTTATATTTATTTTCTCGGCTTTTCCGGCGACGGCGTTCCGGCGGCAACCCGCCCCCGCCCCCTTTCGCTATCATTATGGGAAAAAAAAAGAAAAAAAAGACGCAACGATAAATAACCGCATAAATAAATAAATAAGGAATCAAACGGCTCTAAAAACAATTTGATGTACTCTTTAATACGGTCCTCCCCGTCATCATAGGGTCGCCGCGTCTAGCCTGGCGACAACCGCGGGGCTGCCTAACGCGTCGCCCGCGTCTTTTGTTGGTCGCTTCAATGATTCGCCACAAAAAAAAAAGAAAGAGGAAAAAAAAAAACAGAAAGGGACTCTGGGTTGAGTTCCTGGCAGTGGTGATTGACAAGGCTAATCAGCTTATCTCCGGGGCTAATAAAGCCAGAGGCCTGCGGTGCTCGCTCTCTACCTGGCACCCAGTGAACTTTGCGGCCGCGGCGGCCTGACGAGGCCAGGCTGCGGCCCTCTCTCTGCTTATCTAAACGGTCCGAGATCAATCCCTAATGAGCTATTTCGTTTTACGGATCGATTCGCGCTAAAGCCGGCCACCCCCCCCCCCCCCCCCCCCCACCCCCAAGCCCAGAGGTGACCTCACCGGTGCAGCTCTGATGATCACGTCGCACTTGTTTTTTCCGGTTTGTTTGTTTTCCTCTCTAACGTGCGGTGGGGGGAGACATTTATGACGAGTGCTGTCCGTCTTTTGTCAGGTTGTCCGACTGACGTTGATCCTTGGAAGCGTTTTCCTCCTAAATTTTGCAAAGGTTTTTGTTTGGCGAAACGGCTATGAGGCAACCTCAAATTATTGCATCAGAGGGACACTTCCCCCGTCTCCCCCCAAATAAAAGAGAAAAAATGAAATGCTCTATTTACTTTTTCCCGCAATTTATCAGCCCCATTTGACTTTTATTTATCTATAAAATGTTTGAATGGCTTTGTCGAAAATGTCACGGAGAAGTCAAACACAATTCCCTACTATCTACATACATGAAAAATAGCTAGCAGTATGTGATGTACTTCCACAGGTTTAATGAGAAACACGACATCTGATTCGAACTGGGCCTCACGAGGAGGTCAAGGAAGGTTGAAGGTCCCCTTCCGCGTGCAACAGAGACGGCGCAGCCCGGCATTAAAGCCCACTCGGGCAGCGCTCTGGACGACCGTGCGGCGGGTCCATCATCACGCTGGGCGCACATGAAAGTCATTCGGCTCGCCGGACGCCGAAAAACCCCAGGAAAACGCGGGACGTGCCGCTTGTCAATCGGCCTAGCGAGGGATTCGGAACGCTTGGTAAACGGACTGCGGGCCGGGGTCACGGCAAGGGTAAACACGCCCCCGGGTTAGTGAGCGCCCCTGAGTGCCGGTGTGCGGGAAAGGACTGCGGGACCCCTGAAATCTGGAAGGTTCTGGGTTCTGGTGAGTGGCGCGTGGCTTATATGACGTAATTGCCTGTTTTTAAACGCTATGACCGCTGGGAGCACATTAATAATGAAACAAAACAAATACACATTTTCACTCCTTTATAAATTGTAGCTTGTTCTGTCATTACGTATGAGCTGCATTTATCTATTGGGACTTTTCTAGGGCACATTTAAACTCCACCATTCACTTATGTTGATTTCCCCAGCACTAGCCAGCTGCCCACATGACCCTGTGTTGCAGCAACACATAACAAACCAGCGCTAGCAAGCAGTCGCAGGGCATCTGTAATTTGTTCATTAAGACACTACCTCTAATACAGCCATGTTTTTAGTGTGCAGAGCAGTGCTCCGGAGTTGCAGACTTTAATTTGAACACACTCCACGCACATTAATTCCAACTTTTCAACTGGGGCTCTCCTCATTTAAGTCCTTTTAAATTGGTTAACGTCATTATCTACTGCTTACGGCTTCCTTTTGCTAAGTAGTCCCAATGTAGCCTCGAATCCCTTTTAATATATGCCCACCACTAATGAAGTTCCATACTTTATTTATGAGACAAACAGCACACGGTTATTATGGCGTATGTAGTTAATAGCCTTCCGTGTCCGTGAAGCAAATTCAATAACCTTCAAGTAGGTCTAAGTGCAACTGCACGCCAATGGTTTAATAAATCCACAGAAAAGAAACTTGCAAAAAAAAAAACATTAAAGTCCACTGAACATCATATATTTGTTAAAAGTAGCCTTTGCCAAGTTTCACACCATCCAATACTGCCAAGGCTGATCACAAGAAAACAGGGCCAAATTGCATCTTCCCACTGCTCTACTGGTCAAAAATGTCCAAAATTGGAAGTAGCAATAATAGTAGTAATAAATAATAATAACAATAATATTAATAATAATAATAATAATAATAATAATAATAATATAGTAATAATAATTATAATAATAGTAATAATAATAATCACAATAACAATAATAGTAATAATAATAAGAATACTAATAATATTTTACCATTTTTCTTTGAAGAAGAAGAAGAAGAAGAAGAAGAAGAAGAAGAAGAAGAAGAAGAAGAAGAAGAAGAGAAGAAGAAGAAGAAGAAGAAGAAGAAGAAGAAGAAGAAGAAGAAGAAGAAGAAGAAGAAGAAGAAGAAGAAGAAGAAGAAATAGGTGTAGAGTAAAACACAACACAACGTTTTGCGTTGCAGGTGATTTCAGCGAAAAGACACATTGGTGTAGCAGGTGATTTCAGCTAAAAGACATGTTTGTGTTGCATGTGATTTCAGCTAAAAGACACATTTCTGTTGCAGGTGATTTCAGCTTAAGACATGTTTGTGTTAGTGGAGATTTCAGCTAAAAGATATGTTTGTGTTGCAAGTGATTTCAGCTAAAAGACACATTTGTGTTGCAGGTGATTTCAGCTTAAGACATGTTTGTGTTGGTGGAGATTTCAGCTAAAAGACATGTTTGTGTGGCAAGTGATTTCAGCTAAAAGACATGTTCGTGTAGGAAATCATTTCAGATAAAGACACACTCATGTTGCAGGTGATTTCAGATTTAAGATGCATTCATGTTGCAGGTGATTTCAGATTTAAGACGCATTCATGTTGCAGGTTATTTCAGATTTAAGATGCATTCATGTTGCAGGTTATTTCAGATTTAAGACGCATTTATTTGCAGGTGAAAGACACGAGGCAGAGTGCTTTCATCTGTGGATGCTGAGCCTTGTATCAACACCTGCATCATTCCTGTTTGTTGAGCTGTATCACAAAAGTGCATCTTCAGCAACTGAAGCATTTGCTTGAATCAAGAGCCCGGTACTGCATTATTTTTAGCACAACTGAAAATTAAATAACAGATATGAATAATTTAGCAATATGTGGTGTGTTCGTGTTTGCAAAACAATTCAGGTAAATACACCTAGAGCATTAGAAAATATGCTATACTGGCACCTGCATAACAAATAGGACTCTGTGTATGCACAGTGTGT